>NC_081193.1:44361278-44613778 GCF_902713425.1 Acipenser ruthenus | reverse complement strand
AAGCATATGCACTTAATCACCTAATTAGTGAGACGGTTGATTGGACACTGGATATGGAGTGATTTCAGCTGTTGAATTGCAAGCTTGAATAAAAGCAACAAAGAAAATCACAGAAAAAAAACAATATGCCACGTCTGTCAAGAGAGCAGCGCCTTCGTGCAATCGGCATGTTGGAGGCCGGACTAGGGCAGCGTACTGTGGCTCACCGTCTTGGGTGCTCACAGTTTCAAACCTGGCGAGACAGTATAACCAGACACACTCTGTCAATGACAGGCCAAGAACTGGGAGACCAGAGTCACAACACCTGCCCAATGTTGACAGATCATTTTGCAGCATCTTCGTGATGTCAGTTGTTAATCAGCACAATAAGTCACTGCACCTGCTCTAAAGCAGAGTTTTTCATTGTTTGATCACATCTAGTGAATTTTATCCAAATATAAGTGATACGTTTCTTTTGAGGCTCAGTATATACAATGCCTTACAGTGCTTGCTGGTTTGAGTCTTGGTTAATCTTGATTATCTTGCCTATCTTGCCTGGGGGTCCACAGCCTTCAGTGTGGAGATTTTCTTAAATATTTCCCTGCTATAGTAGGTATATATATATATATATATATATATATATATATATATATATATATATATATATATATATATACCTACTATATATTTCCCTTCTATAGTACATATATATATATATATATATATATATATATATATATATATATATATATATATATATATATAGTGTCAGAGTAGGGGGAGGAAAGGTATAGTCCTGTAGGATAATGGGACTACATCTGCCAGAATGCCATGTGGTTGGGATTAGCCATTTTTTGTTTGCTAATGGTAATTATATTTACTAAAACAAGGCACCTACTATAGCAGGGAAATATTTAAGAAAATCTCCACACTGAAGGTTCACAGCACTCCTTGTGCACCCCCAGGCAAGATAGGCAAGGTAATCAAGACTCAAACCAGCAAGCTCCAGATTGTGTAACTTATCCAGTGGTGGCACACTTTAGGTTATATTGTGGATATTACAAAAAAAATAATGTATATATTTATTCCAAAATTTCCCAAATATTGTTGTAATTGCTGTGATATTTATACTTTGTTGACTTAAACTTCCAGTTGAGCAAAGAGTGTTGTTCATATCCAGGAAGCGTGAACTTCCTTTCTGCAAGATAACACATAATTAATTGCTGATATATTTCAGACAGGAGTGGCTATACTTTAAAAACAATGTTAAAAGGATTTTGACATATAATATATTCTTGACTGTTTACCCTTCAGAGTTTGTGCTAAAAATGATTTGGCTAAACCTGTGTGCTGCCTTCATAACTATATCATTTTTTTACATCAATAAACACAAATAAAACAATTACAGCTTTACTGAATTAAGCAGAACAGTGATAAGAAAGAAAGAGTAAGGTTGTACTTTAAGCAGACACAATAATTATTATTATTATTTGATGCTAGCAATATCTAACTTTAAATTTCTAGAGTTTACAGGTTGAACAATAACACTGCATTTGTGTGCTACTGACATTTAAATGACTGAGTAGTGGTTTAGATTATTGGTGGCTCTGATAACCAATCACAGTATAAGGAACTCTTTTACTAGCACCCAAACTGAAAGAAATAGGTCATTCTCACAAAATGTCACAGCTTTTTTCATACCGCACAGTGTTATATTTTGTGACATACACCTTTCAGATTTCATCTTGTCAGTAATTGTAGTACATTTTGTTTTATTTATTTGTGTAAGACTGGAGCCAATTTAAAAAGGCTGGAGCCAATTTAAAATGGCCCACTTGTGCCATTAAGTACAGTATAGGATTTGGCCTATTTAACCTTATTTATAAAAGGCTTTGTTTTGTAATTACTCATTTATTGATTTAAAGTTTACATTGTAATGTACACCTGCTTCATAGCATTACACTATTTTCCTAAGACTTACATCATATGGTACTGTATACTGTATACATGTGGCAAAGTGTTTTGCAGTGCGCAGGTGTAGAGGTGATGCAGTGCTCAGGAATGATTTGAAACAGCACAGTTCACTGTTAAAAAGCTTATTGGCTGATAAATAATAATAACTGGCTCTACACACCAATGTGTCTCGCTTAGTTAAACCACAGGGTTCAGTTCCGAAATAGTAAGACACTAAACAAGACACACACAAATAGAGACACGATCACTTAATCCAGTAGTGAGTGCTCTTTGTGTAGGTGGTACAATACAAGTTTATAGTGAACAATGGTGCGGTGCAGTCCAGGTTTAATACTGGCTTTGTAGCAGCAGCTCCCGGATAGTTTAGCTGTCTAGTAATGACAAACAAATATTAGTTAATACGACAAAACGAAACAACACGAACCACTCACAGTTCTAATTTCGCTTCACTCCTTTACTGGTTTTTTTGTAACCATACCAAAGGAACAGACTGCATCGTCACATCCCCTGAAATACCCTTAGTCATGCCCCCTCCGATAGCTAGTTCAATCATGTCTCCTCCAATCCATGACTGACACATCGCTTACCGTACTAGGGTGATGACTTCTGGTATTGTGACTCCGCCCCCTTCCTGGATGGCTGGCTTCCGACTGACCCTTGAATGAACTGCCAAACCATCTAGTACGAGGCACACTGTTCCTGTTATACCGTGCCCTTACAGGTTGGGAGGGAGATTGTTGGCTAGGATTCATTCCCTCTCTGTCACAGTACTGTATACTGTATGTCCAGGATAGGTGATGCCAAAGAATTGGATTTTCATATACAAGAAATGACATACATAATTCGTAATACATGAAGTTCAAATAATGTGTACATCTTGTACATCAAGATATTATATATGAACTTATTTTATCTGTGCAAACATTAAAAACGGTAATATTTTACCTGTGCTTATCCCAAAAAGGAATACCGCACACTGGAGAAAGTATTGTTTGGGATCTCATTGACAGTAGGACAGATTGGGCCTATTGTCGACCGGAGTACTATGGAAGTGTACCTTGGTTTAGACATAGCTATCGTTTAGTACCTCTGCATATTACAAATGCACCCTGCTTTTCAAACTTTGCGAGAAAAAGCAATCTCTGCAAACCGTTTATTTCTGTTCAGAGATGACATGCACATTACAGCTCACGTGGCCAACGCCGATCAAAATAGAATTGTTTGATTATCTCATGAGCATAATAAAAGTCCTGAAAAAAAAAAAAAACTAAATCAAATCTTCCATAGTGATTTACACAGAACAGTGTCTCTTAAAGGGTTGATCCTGAAACTCATTGCTTCAGTGTCCAACAATGAAGTTTACGCATGGTGCTTTCCCATCAGACTTGAACTCCACTGACTCAATGGAACAAAGACAGTTTTTATTTCTTTGTAGATCAGTGTATGTGTTCCTCAATAAGTGGTAGTGCAGAAAAAAATTCAGATATCACTTGCACGCTCTCTCACTCTATGGCATTTCCGCTATCATATGTAGTTCTGACAAATGTCGTAACAAAGGGATGTCATAAACGACTTGCAACATGAAACAAGACTTGAAAGCAGGGTATTTTTGTAACATGCCGAGGTACCAAACAATAGCTTTGTCTAAACCAGGGTACATTTCAATAGTACCCCGGTCGACAAAGACCCAATCTGCGTCAGTAGTTTGAAAAGCAGATATATCGACAAAATGCGGACACATTTTTCAGCTATAAAATAATGAAGACATGGGACAACATCTCAGTTTCGCATTAGATGTCAAGGAATGAAGTTGTATGATTTTAAATGTAATGAATTGACAATTATGTAAATACAGTTGTAGCACAAAACCTATTTATACTGGCCCTAAAATGTCCCTACTTTTGCCAAACAAGATAGCTGTGGTGCTGTTTACAGTATTCATATTACTATGGCAACGACTAACCTAGCAGATTACAAAATGATGCGCTCACCACCTTGTCTCAGTTATAATGGATGAAAGAATAGCAGAACAAAAACATATTTTAGTATTTTAAGATTTTAAAAGACACCTTAAAGACTTTTATTTGTTATAATGCAGGAGTGCTTTGTGAAGCGGTATTCTTTAAACTGCTAGTCCAAAAAAAGCAAACTGTAACCTCAATTTGCATGATATGAAAATATGGTGGGTGTAAGACAAGATGAAAGGTGACAAAAAAGTATGCACATATATTAGAAATGAAAAACACAGATGACTGAATGATAGTTGTACTGTATGGAATTATATATCATACTCACATAGTATTTAAAGAGTATACAGCCTCAAATTACTTTTATTACATAGTCTGTGCTACAGTGCTTTGGCCTGCTGCTTTTTGGTATAGTTGACAATAATACATGTATTTACTGTACACAGGCTCGAATCAGCCAGAGTGTCTTTCCGGAATATTGAACACCTATTCCTTATAAAATGGCTTGGATAAATTAAGTGCTGTGATTGGCTGAACAAGATCACATGACCGTGAGGTAATAATTGTCTTATGGCACGGCTATGACATAGTAGACCAACTTACTTACCTGATCTATTAATATTACTACGCTTTAATAGTAACAATTATCTAAACAGTGTTTCTGTAGGTAAAACATCAAGTGTTTCTGTAGGTGTCAACATACAACTGAAACAGCATTTAAATCACTCAACAATCTGTTTTTTTTTTCATCTCAGTCACTAAGAATTACAGAAAAAATGGCAAATATACTGTGGTATTTATTTAGTCAGAGAACAGAACAAAGAAAACTCAGAGGCAAGCAGTAGCAGTCACACTATTCAAAAGCCATCTGAGAAATCACCACGCAAGTCTCACTCAGCATGTAATATATATAAGCAGCAGCGGCATCTACTTAAACTAAATATCGCCTTATAAAACTGACTAGCAAGTATGCAATATTTAAACTTGACACAACAGATACATCTCACCACTACCTTCCACTTTCAGAAACATATTTAAAACAAAATTAAAATCTCTCCTGCTCTCTGCTGACACAGCCGTTGGCCTTTTAAACAAGGTCGGGTTCGGCCTAGAATTCTGTTGTGCTCGCCGCGGACGGGAAGGACTGCGGCACTGCGCAAACTGACACGGAAGTTGTTTAGTCTACATATCATCTAATGCAGGTTTATAATCTAGGGAAACGATGCCGGTTGCCGGCCATTGGTGTAAAAACAGCCTCAGAAATTATTGGACAGCTTCTCTTGAAGACCGCAAAGCCTAAGTAGGATAATTTCCTACAAAAAAAAACAAACAAACTCGGAAGCCCCTGCCTCGAGTGCCAGTGCAGTTCAGTGTTTGGCTGTTCCATGAATCCTCCCTCAGATGTGGGAAATCAGTCTGCTTTCAATTCACAAATGCCAATATATATATATATATATATATATATATATATATATATATATATATATATATATATATATAATGTGTGTAATTTGAAGCTACTGACTTCTTAAAGTAATGGGTGGGTAACTGACAGTCAGTTGGCCATTGGATTTTCAAATGGCCTTTACTAGCCAACTGGTAACTGTGTGCTTGCCACGGGGCCACAAAATTCAAAATCCAGTGAATTCTCTACCCATAACCAAAGCAACTGAATATTTGCTGTAGTTTAAAAAAAGCAGTCAGGTGCTTTAATTGCTTGTACTATACTGAATAAATGTTCTGAGGTTTATTGGCTGTTAAGTGTGACCACTTAGTTCAAGTGACTGTACATACAGACTTTACTGTATTACCATAGAAAGCTTCAAAGGCACCATGTGCAGACATTTCCCATAACTGAATTTTCACAGGAACGGTCAGGTCTGGGCAGTTTGATGTAGTTGTTCTATTATACATTAATTCACATTAGCCTGTTACATTAAGATACTTTGAGATGGTTGCCTATTTTCTAACGACTGACATTTTTATAAATAGTATGGGAATGCATTACCTATCATGTTGTTTGCTCATAGCATTACATAGCATTTAGGTGTTTTTAAAATGAAATAGAAATAATGGGACAGATATGATTTTTAAAGGTCTTTAGATTTAATTAAAGTGAAGCATTTTTTTGTGAAAGGGAAATAAAGCTGTTAGGGTCAATGCAAAGGAAAAGTAGTAAAATACCTTGATAATTCTGGACTTGTTTGCTAATTGAAGTGGACAAAGGGGTCCTTATAAAACAGATGTAATGTACTTCACTTTGGACATAAAGACATACAACTATTGTTATCTGTCTGTCTGTTTTTTTTTTGGTTTACCATATGTTTGAATATACACTACTCTCTGGCAGCAGCCATGTACCTTATGTACCTTGAATTTGCATATTACATTCATAACATAAAAAGATGGCACGGTCTTTGTCTGTTGGAACACTTTCAAATGTATTAACATGCAAGACTTAATCAAACACTTTTCCTGCAGTAAAATAAACCAGCTGCAACATGCATAATACTGAGTATACATAGTTTCCAAGAATGGTTCAATGTTTAGTGTATTGCAGCAGGGCTTGAAATGAATATTAAATAAGAGAACAAGAGAAACTGTAAAAACAAACAACTATGGTAACATGTAAACATTGCATTCATTTTGACAATTGAACAGGAGAGTGAGAGAAAATACAAAACTAATTTCTAAGTGTGCTTGTCGCTATTGTGACTCAATCAATACTGTGAAAAGCTGCTATCAACCCTTGCTAATGAAACAGTTGTCCCGCGTTATACCGCCCCCCTTTATAACGCCATCCGTGCATGCCGCCAGCTATTCTCTCTGAACAAATGTCACTAATATAAAAAACAGTGCTATTTGTACCCATTATATCGCCACCCTGCTGTCCGCCACCTGCCAACTTCCCAAGCCAAGCAAACGTAAATATAAGCATTGTAGTTTCCCTCATTGTAGCGCCAGTGAAATAATCATGGCCAATTAAAACAACAAAGTTATGCAGTTAACCTTTGAGTCGCTTTCCTAATTCATTGTTAAGTGAAAGTTCATAGAAATGTCATCAACACTCCCGTTCCCAGAGCAAAACAGAAAGTACAAAATGGCGAGTAGACCCTACATTTAACACCAGAGCAAAAGAAAAAGAAAATCTGCACGTATGCATCTGAAAATAAGAAAGCAAGTCAGCAAGACATCGCAAATTTTTCTCGCCTAAGTGAGGCATATACTGTTAATCGAAGGACAATTGGAGACATTGTAATGGATGACGGGTCGATTTGTTGAAAAAGGCTTGATGCAGTCTAAAATAAGTGACTTTTAAAAACCACAGTAAAAAAAAAAAAGGTACGGTAAGATGTTTGTTTGTTTATGTGCAAGTTGAAGGCTGACTTAAACTAAAGAATCAGTTTTGAAACAGCAGAATATATGTTTTTATTTTTTTACTTTACATTTAAGAAAAGTGTTTGCCTGTACATATCAATGTTTTTTTTTTTTTTTACTGCTTAAAAAAATGCTGTTGACCTTAAATTGCTTTGTGAAATAAACAGATGTCATCGTTCAATGGGGGATAGTATTCAGCGGGCTTAGAGTCGTGCCACAAACTTTCAAATGACCAACACAGTAAAAAAAAAAAAGGTTTTAATGGAATTGTTGTTTGGGTGATTTTACACTAAATGAGTGTTTATTGTTATTTATTTATTTATTTATTTATTTATTTATAAACTGTTCCTCAAAAGCAACCATGTATGTTTCATACAGATGGGAAAAGATGATAAAACATCACTAGTTGACCTACTGTTGTGTTAAGTACTAGTACTGTAGTTTTAAAAAAAGATGAATGTTTTTATTAAAATGGCCTGGAGATACTGTAATTGTATAACTGAAAAATAAAACGTTTGAATTTATTGCAAACATAGAAGGTTGTGGGGGGGGGGGGTTTGATCCTCACTATAATGCCACCCTCGCTTATTGCCTGTTTTTGGCCCTTGCCAGGCGGTATAAAGAGGGGTGACTTTATTTACTATTGAAGGCTTTATGCCGTGGCTACATCATGTTAACATGTCCGTTTTTATGTATTTTGCTTAAAACACTTTGTATACAACAGTAACAATTACAAAAAACGGCATACATTGTACTGAATACATAGTTGACTACATGACAGAAGCCAGCAGCACTAGAGTACGATTACTTTTCACAACTTTGGTTTAATTCAATTAAAATAGCAAATCGCATAAGGAACGTGGGTCGGTGCTTAAAAGTGAAAAGGAAATATGCAACTATCATGGGTCACGAGTTTGGGTGGAGTACAATTTCTTTTTTATCTATTGACTCCTTCAAGCAGGCAGTACCCCATTATAGTGAGCAGTGTAATGTTCCAGATGGTTAACCTTCATACAGAAAATCTGGGGGGGGGGTTATCTAGAGCTGACCCATTTCCCAGGTGTAATAGGACTACTACTGTGTGTTATCTAGTAGTCATTATTACTAATTATACAAAGCACTTCAGTGTCATAGCATATTACTCATCAATTATGTGTAGATAATTTACTTTTTGTACTGCAGTCTTGATAACCTCAAGAGTTAAATGAAGTGAATTGCAATTTTCTTATGGTCAGTGATGATTAGTGGCCTGATCTGTCCAAGCATAACATTTATTTTTTTAATAGCAAAAGACTTTGAAAATTATAGCAGAAGATTATAATAAAGATGAAATTGCTCTTGGTACCATGTATAATTCACGAGGGCATATCATTTCTCCATGATGTGCTTGGGGAAAAGGGATTTGATTGGCAGAAAGGAAGGTTACCGAAACTGACTTGCATTTGGACAACGCAAGAGAAAATGGGTAAGAGAAAAAAAGAGCCACTAAATCACAAGAGACAGAGCCTCAGTGGGAGAAGTGTGGATGTGATTTTCTTCTGAAGTCCATTACAATATCAATCCGACATTTATTTATTGATGCTTCATTTCCTGCACCTGCCTCAGAAACAATGAAAGTGCTGGTAATGTTCCATGTAATATATACAACTTCAGCCCCGGCAGTAGTTCAACTACAAAGGAAAAAAACAGCAGGACTTGTGACCTTTGTGAAAAGTCAGAATTAGACATTCTACATTTTTAAAGTGACCATTCAAAGTCCTAAGAGTCAAGGTAAAGAACAGATGCACAGTTTTTCCTCTCCTTTAAATATGATTTTTTAAGTAAAACACGACACGGTATTTTAATTGATCGTTTTGCACCGAAATTTAAAAAAAAAAAATCAGTTTTGACTGGAGCTACCATAGTTGATTTAAAGGTGAGTACAGATTCTAATAAAGAGCCTTTTCCAAATACAGCTGCTGCTCTACCTGTATTTTTCTACAGTATGTTACCATTTGGTACGGTTAAAGGTTCAATTTGTGTTAGTCACCAATAATGAACTTGCCTGGGTGAGTGAAGCTTAAAAGTAAATATACAGTTGATAGGGCACTTTATCACTTGCATCTAGCCAAATTCTGTAACATATTGGAAAGATTTTTTAACAGGAACATTTGTAGTGAAATCCGATTTTTATTTACAATGGGTTAATGTGCTTCTTGTGATTGCAATGAGCACTGCAACGTAAGAAAACACTTGTAGGCTGCAGCGCTATACTTTTTATAATCAAAATGAAACTGAAATTACAGTGAGCTATTTTAGGAAAAATACATTATGAAGTGAGGTAAGATTTCTGCAGATCGGAAACATTACTCCAGGGGCATGTGTGACTGAGGACTGATGGATGTCATGAATATAGGAAACACAACAACATAGACAATAGCTATAGATATTTGGTTACTAAAAACCTGTGTAGTTTAAATTCCCGGCATAAAATGTACTTAAATGTAATTGTTACAGTACATCTAAATTAAAATGCTCCCTCACAACCTCATTTCAAGTCTGTTACTCCTTTGACCTTCATAAAGTAACATTTTAATTAAACCTATGACCCAGAATGACATTGTGCTTCTTCTGCTGTGCCTCTCAATAACTACACTTATGTACACATATTTCACATGCATTAAAAAGACAATACATGCATTTATGTGTCTAGAGTATTGGCATGTCTGTTTCAAGCAGGTCTCCTTTTCCTTTGAATAAGTTATAATTATTCAAAGTATAAAGGTTCTAGTTTTGATGTAAATTCATCTCCAACTAGCTAATAGAGATAACGTTCTGCAATAAAATGTACTGCATTTAATGACCAGGTAATTTTCACATACTGGTACCTACTAAAATTCTTTCCTACAACTTTAACCTTATCATGTGGAACTGCTTTGTTTTAGGATTAACTGCTCTGACCATTTTAAACATTCTGGTGATGTTTATTTTTTTTCAACACTGACTGTATAATTAATTGGTCACTCAAAGAACCCATATGCCATTCAAATAATGCATTTACATAGCAATAAAAAGTTAATTATTCGCCCACTTTACAACTGTTTAAATGGTTATCTGATTCACACAGAAGGCAGCTACATTTAAATTCAACAACAGAGTTTGTAGATAACCACCTCATGCAGTTGTTTCTTAGCTAGGGTTTTTGACTTTAAAACTTACGGGGAATTGTCACAAAGACGGCCGGAGTGGGTGGTGTCAGACCAGAAGCAGGAAATAAACAGACAGAGAGGTGTGGTTTAATAAACAGAACAGAAAATAAAAAGGTTGTAAACATACAAAAACACAGGACACGGCACTTGCGGCCAAAATAAACAGGTAAACAAAAACGAACAGACACTTAACAAACGGTGCACGGAGACAAACAAACACGGTGAGTGAAAACACTTATTTACGTTCTTTTACTATTTAGTTTCTCCTTCTCCACACTCGTTCTCCACTCACCGAACACCCAACCCTGAGTGAAAGAAACGTGCATCTATATATACTGTTGTGCTGGGATTCAATTACTAATTAATTATTCACTTGAATCCCAGCACGTGAATTAATTCTGTGCAACCCCGTGCTCACATATTACATTTAACCAGCACGTGAAGTGATTTGTGCCCTCCTCGTGCCTAAATACAAATCTACCTTTTTAAATACACGTGAAACACAGACCCGTTTATATCCTGTGTACCAATCTATACACCAACATTAACACACGCACGCAACATACAACACATAATATGCACACAGGGGCGGGGCACATTGCCACAGGAATATTTATATTACAATATAAATTGTTAACCTTTGTTAATAACTTATTGCCAACACATTTAGTATTATAATCACGACTCAAAATAATAATTTCAAAACTCAACTGTTACTTTCCCTCCTGGACGTTGAAAACACTATGGTGTTATTTTGAAATGTGTAAGTTCAAAACACAAAAAAAATCTGTTAAGTACATCATATGCTTCAGTATTTTTGCTCTTAACAAACCAGCACAAAAAAAGTTGAATTAGTCAACTCTATGAACTTTTCATAATTTATATATAAAAAAATAAATTAAAAAAAAATCATATACAATAGTTTTTCGAACAAGTTGAATGCCTTTATCCTTTTATTAACGCTGACCATTGCAATGTAAAAACATTGACCAGTGTTTTGGAGTTTTGGAGACACAAATCAACATTCAAACATTTTTCTGGCTTTTAGCATGGGATCCCAAAGGTAATTTTTGATCAGCTACCACTATATTCAGTTGCAAATCATTGACTATCAGTGGGTACTGATTGAAGATTTGGTAACTGAAGTAGTATATGTGAACAGAAGGTGTTAGTGATAGTTTTGATAGACCACTGATATCATTTTTCAAAATAAAATGTATTATAGATCAGTCTTCATAGCTGGAAAAAAATGTTGTTCATTTGTATGGTTCACACCATCAGGCTTTTTCGTTTGTTGGCATCTTTGATGCCCTGTAAGTAGAAAATATGTAAAGACTAAACAAGAGGCTTCCATAGACGTAAACTCCTTTTGCAACCATTTCATGGTAAATATGAGGTGATCTGTGATGGTTTTACCAGAAATGTGCATATTTAGATTTACAGGTTAGCACTGAAAATTAAAAACAATAGTGTTTTCTTTTTGTTTTGTTTATGCAATTAGTTGACTTCAACTAATTAAATATTAGCATGATGCACAAACTGTGTTAATTACTAAATAATGAGATTGTAAATGAACACATTAATGTATCACACTGGGGCCAACTTAATCAGCTTGTTGCATGCTGTGGGATTTATTCAACTGATCTAAACAATGGTCAATCTAAATACTACAGAAATTTAAACCATTAAAATGTGGACCATTCAAATAGATACATAACCATGTAATTGCAAGACAATAGCAAAGTAACTACACCAGCATACATAACCAACATTATATATATATACAGTATATATATATATATATATATATATATATATATATATATATATATATATATACAGTATATATATATATATATATATATATATATATATATATATATATATATATATATATATATATATGTATATATATATATATATATATATATATATATATATATATACACTACCGGTCAAAAGTTTTATAACACCCCCATTTTTCCAGTTTTTATTGAAATTTAAGCAGTTCAAGTCCAGTGAATAACCTGAAATGGTACAAAGGTAAGCGGTAAACTGGTACATTTCAGAGTTATACAAAAAGGCCTTTTTCAGGGAACAAGTAATGGGTTAACAACTTACAGCTGTTCTGCAGCAATGGAAGTAAATTAAGCCTTGAAAGTTGATGCTAACAATTCCTACAGGTGTCCCAACTTTTGTTGATTACTTACAAACCCTCTGTCTGTATAAAAGCAGTGTTGGAACAGACTGTGTTACTACACCTTCTTAAGCATTATTTGGACAGTATTGTACTGCAGGAAGTAGTATATTGCTCTCATAATGGCGAGAAAAAGGCAATTAACAAAGGAAGACAGACAGACCATTATAACCCTTAAAAGTGTAGGTCTTTCCTTTAGAGAAATTGCAAAGAAAGCCAAGGTGTCAGTGAGTACAGTTTCCTACACCATCAAAAGGCACTTGGAAACTGAAGGAAACTCTGACAGGAAGAGGTCTGGCAGACCCAAAGCCACAACAGAATCAGAAGACAAGTTTCTGAGAGTCAACAGCTTGCATGATAGGCGGCTCACAGGACAACAGCTTCAAGCACAGCTTAACACTGGTCAAAGTAAGCAAGTCTCAGTTTCAACTGTGAAGAGAAGACTTCGAGCTGCAGGTTTGACAGGTCGAGTGGCAGTAAGAAAGCCATTGCTAAGATGGCAAAATAAGAAAAAGAGGCTTGCCTGGGCCATGAAGCACCGCCAGTGGACTACTGAAGACTGGAAGAAGGACTTATGGACCGATGAATCAAAATTTGAAATCTTCGGTTCATCACGCACGCCGTCGAGTAGGCGAAAGGATGGTTCTTCGGTGTGTGACACCAACTGTCAAACATGGAGGAGGAAGCGTGATGGTCTGGGGCTCTTTTGCTGTATCCAGAATCGGTGACTTGCACAGAGTGAGTGGCACCCTGAACCAAAACTGCTACCACAGCATTTTGCAGTGCCATGCAATACCCTCTGGTATACGCCTAGTTGGTCAGGGGTTCACCCTACAGCAAGGTAATGACCCAAAACATACCTCCAGGCTATGTCAGAACTACCTTAGAAGAAAAGAACAAGACGGTAGGCTTCAAATCATGGAATGGCCAGCACAGTCTCCAGACTTAAACCCCATCGAGCTGGTTTGGGATGAACTGGACAGAAGGGTGAAAGCAAAGCAACCTACAAGTGCAACACATTTGTGGGAACTTCTGCAACAGTGTTGGGAAAAACTTTCCGAACAATATTTGATTTCCATTGTAGAAACAATGCCACGAGTGTGTTCGGCTGTTATATCTGCAAAAGGTGGCTACTTTGATGAGTCAAAAATTTAGATTAAATTTTGTTAAACAAAACGATTCCATAATTTCTTTTTTATCTCCAATTGTTTATTTGTTCTATGCTTTCATTTCAGAGTACATTGAGACATTAAACTGCGTAAATTTCAATAAAAACTGGAAAAAATGGAGGTGTTCTAAAACTTTTGACCGGTAGTGTGTGTATATATATATATATATATATATAAAGTATATATATATATATATATTGTAAGGCAGTGTGTTATGTGAGACAGCAGGGAGGGGGTTAAAACCTCCCTGAAGGAAAAATGGCATCTTTTTGTATTTAGTTAATTAGTTTTGTTAATTGTTTTATTATTAATTATCCCCTGCACCTGGTAGCTATTGTAAATTAGAGCCAGGTGCAGGGTATTTAAGAGGAGCAGTCAGTTTGCTCAAGGCTGCTGAATAGAGGGAGGCAGAAAGAGGTGCTCTGCTTCCCCGCAGTCATAAAAGAGTAAGTGCTGTGTAAACCTGTGAGTTTGTGTCGGTGCCAGGTAAACGGCTTAGCCGTCCTGCAAGTTAGTCAGGGAAATTACCTGTTTAGTTAGAGCTCGTACAGAGCTAGGTGTTTGTTTTGTATTTTGTTTATTTTGTGTTTATTAAAAATTAGCGCAACCGCGCTTTGAAAACGCCATTTCTCTGTCCTGGGTCGTAATTTTAAAGGGGCACGAACCCATGTTAGGTGAAACCTTTTCACAATATATATATATATATATATATATATATATATATATATATATATATATATATATATATATATATATTAGGGCTGTCACTCAATTAAAATTTTTGATCGGTTAATTTATGGGCATTAGTTGATTAACCAGTAGATTCATTGGTAGATTAATCTGTGCACAATCTTATAGCTGCTGTCCTGCATAGTAATACTTAAAACAATAGAGTCTAAAAAAAAACAATGGGAATTTGGTCTTTTTAAAACCTTTCCGTCCTATTAACCTAATAACACAGATTCAGGGACCTGATAACTCAGTCACACAAGCCCCAAGGGCCAGAGTGCAGAGTACATGTACTGGTTACCGGGGTAACCCCTAAATAGCAAAATTATTAGCAATGCACAAACACGGAAACCAAAAAACACTGAGAGGTTTATAACTAAACTGTTCACCACAGCTCTGGTTGCAATGCACATGAGTAACTTTGCAGACCCATGTTTGGCAATCATTTAAATCAAACATAAACATTCCAGTTCCAAATACGTACATACATCCATAGCACACTGTCAGCAATCCTTGTACAAAACAAGACAACGATTATGATTTGTACACAGCTTTAACCCCTTTTTATACAAGTTTAAAACAAGTTTACTACCACGTCCGGTCAAATCAGCAGTTCCCTAAATAGCAGCACACATTTCTCTTTCTACCCAGAATGCACTTTTAATGTACAATTAAATTGTAAAAAAAAAAAAGAAAAATCTTCAAACAACTCTTTAGTTGATTAAATTATATTATATATTAGGGCAGTTCCGATTAACAGAATGTATATACAGTAGTCTCCGCCTAAGAGAACAATGAGAAACAGATTTTTCTCATTGTAAATGCTCCACCTAAAGGAACAGGAACTTCGCTTACAAGAACACCTTTTTGGCACCGATAGCGATGCGTTCACAGTGGATACAGTACTGTTTTGTAACCTGATAACTCATCATTAAACTTAAGTTAAAATGGTTTATTCAGTCTTTTCAAAAGCGCCTTGTCAACGCAAGAGTGTCTTGAGACACACAGATTTGTTAATTACATTTTTTCAGAACCACCGCGTGACTCCCCGCCCCTGTGCATATTTTCTATTATTTTGTATTATTTATTATGTATTTTATATGATGCCGAAAAGCCAGTGTTTTGATTTATTATTTGGCAGGACGAGCGAGGTGCCATCTGCCATTATTTGTTATTGTTTTGTGATTTTAAAATACCTCATGAGAATGCGTGACTGTTGGCTAGTAATTATTGAATAAGCTGACAGTCACACATCTTTAGTAAACCCGTGCAAAATGTGACCGAGGGGTTAACAAGATAATTGATAGATAGTTAATCCCTTAATTGATAGGTAGTTAGTCATCACTATAAAATACCTGCAGCTTTGGCTCCACGAGGTTGGTGTGTTCAAGAGGCAGAACGAGACTGGAGGTAAAGAAAGTAAAACTAAAAAGCTTAAACAATTGCTTCACATGCTGGGTCTACACCACAATGATACTTGTTTTGGTCTGTCTGTTTGTTTGTTTGTTTGTTTTGGCCCTTGTACCGTTTTGTTTGATAAAGTGTTTTGTTTTGTGTAAACCTTTAATTTAATAAAAGCTGAGCGCCATTGCGTCTCAGTTTTCCCCCGCAATTGCTTGTGCGTTGTGCATTCATTTCCTGGCCTGATGCCACCACCAAAGCCATCCTGTTCATACACTGTCATATCCTTGACTTGTTTTGTATTCTGATTTCGACAAGTGCACCACATCGCTACAAAATGGTATGTACACAAACAGCAAAATGAGCTACGGTTTCCTTGCTACAAAAAGTTGGAAATTGTTCGAATTAGTCACAAGTTGCAGAGCAATTTGGTGTTTCCTGTTCTTGTGAGTTGTTTCACCATTCTATTAAATAATGTGCATGTCTTGTCTATTGCTGCTGCATTTTTTAACATGTGTAGGGGTGCTGCCTATTGCTTTTCTTTTACTTATTCAGCTAATTTTATATGTTGATGCACATGCGTCATGACAGGTAATACTTAGTTGTTTATTTATTTATTGATTCATATTGTGTCTGGTGGCTAACTCCGTCTTAGCGAACACTTTGGCTATAAAAACACTTTGCTTGCTTCCCGAGGGGTGTTCTCTTAGCTGGAGACTACTGTATATACACACATATATATATATATATATTCATTCCATGCATCACATTAGACTCGAGCGCATGCAATGCAATGAGTGCAGTCGTCGTTTGTATTGAAAGTTAGTAATATAACTGCATTATTGAGCAAAGGAAGTTTGACTTTGGGAAGTTTATTTTTTAAAAATCTTTGATGTATTTACTGTCAAATTGGAACTTTCAGTATTACAAGCATAGACTACATCAAATCTGAAGCACCACCTGTATGCTAAACACACCTTTCACTTCTGAAAATACACTTTCCAGCAACAACGTAACAACAAATGAAACCCGTCAGTTTGACAGTACACTTTTAGAAATTCAGGATCGTTTCAAGCCCATGAATCAAGCTAAATATGATAATCTAACCAATATATTTAATAGTATTTACAGTTAAGGATAATATAACTGTTACTCAGTGAATGCTTTGTTTTATTTAGACCATTTTAAGTTGTTAATAAGAATACTTTTTTTTTTTTTTTTTAAACGGCAATGAAATTGAAAAAAAACTTGTTATCCAAGGGACAAAATGCTAAAAAAAAATCTACTTGCCTTTCTTAAAAATCGACGTGCCCCTTCCCCGTTGCACAAAACACACACAAAAAAGTAGAATATAACTTGTAGGATTTTAGTTTTATTTAACAGTGAGCACAATCAATCAATCAGTGATTAACAGGGGTGGATCTAGCCTTGTAGCTTGACGGATTCACTAAATTCTTCAAGATACACAAAAGGTTCCCTGTGACCCAACCTCACCTCAACAAATGTATAACATACTTCCTTTCACTGCAGTTTGAACACATTTGCTTGTAAAGTTGAAAGGGTATACAACATACTAAGAATACAACTATAATAAGCAATACTTGAGAGTTATTCAAATATAAAAATAGCTTCAGCCTGTTTTTTCCATTCTTTCTCTATAAGCTGCATCCAACTCCTGATGTACAGGTGTTTTAGTTTGTTGCATCACAGATACAAAATCATTGGCAACTATTACTGCTGCTTTGTGGAATTGATTTTTTTTTTTTTTTTTGGACGTTCTTTCAGTTTAACTGCTGAAACCCAGATTTTTAAAGGACGTGTAAAACCTGTCAAGTTTCTCTGCATTTTGTACTATTTTTCTACCAAAAATATTTACAGTAGGCTCCATCAAGTTCTGCAAAGACAAAATATGTTTTTTTCTTTTGTTTATTTCTATTATATACTTAATTTTTCAAACAGTGTACAACATTTTACAGCAATTTTTCCTCATCTAACATCCTGTCCTATGATGGATAACTGAAACACTGCTGCAGCAGGGTGATCCTGGTTTCATACCCTGATGGCTTAGTATTTTTTATTTTCTTTTTGGGAAGACAACATTCTTTCTGTGCACAACTCTCACTGAAACATAAATACATAAATGAATTAATACATAAAAACATTGCCATGAGATTTACAGTCTGTATTTTATTTTAAAATAAAATATTGTAAAGATAATCTCATATATAAGTATTTCATTTCTATCATTATAAAGATATTTGACAATCTTCATGTTTTAATAGTTTTCACAAATTGATGGATTGTGCATGTCCAATAAATAACTAATATTGGTTCTGTTCAAATCTAGAAAAACAAAATAATAATAATAAAAAAATATATATTTTTTTAATATAGAGTTTAAATTTAAAAAAAAAAAAACGTAAATATGGTGAATAGCAAACTAGGGGTCGGACCAAATCAAAGTTAGCACTTAGTGAACGAGGACGCGAAAGCATTCATGGTAATAAAACACAAGAAAAATTCCAAGCGAAATCTTGCAGAACTAAAACAAGCCCTTTTCGCCCTTCAAAAAACAGCTATCGCTTGTTGACTACAAGTGGGTTGACAAGGGGGAGTGGTTTGCCATTGCCCAACCAAATCTACTCAATTCCAGCTGTAAATCACATCACAAGACTTTCGCAGGACCGGATTGTATAGTCAACTTCAAACTTGTCGAAAGCTATCGCGTATTAAGCAATTAGTAAAAACGAATAACACCAAACATCCTGACGTTTGCAACAAAAAAAAAAAACAGTACATGCCTGAAGACGCTCCACTGACCTCATATCGAACACTTGCAAAACACTGAATAATTTAAAATTAATCATTTACAGTATCAAATATTATTATATGTATTATTCCTATTATCAGAATATATGTTGTGTTTGTTGCACCCTTAAACAAAACACGCACAAGACTGTTTTCTTCTTTACCTATTTTTTTATTTTTTTTGCCACAGTTAGAGTTAAATGTTTAGTAAAGCAATATGTATTAGTTATTTAATACGTACAAACAATAAACTCTTTTCTACTCACGGCGAGGTTTGTTTGAAGCAGTGTGTCTTTCAGTGATGGTAAAGCTTTTTTTTTTTTTTTTTTTTTATATATATAAATTTAGTAGTCGCCAATTATTTTTTTAGTAGTTTTCTCCCCAATTTGATAGTGTCCAATTATTTTTGTTTAGCTCATCTCACCACTACCACCCCCGCGCTGACTCGGGAGCGACAAAGATGTGCACGCGCTATCCTCCGAAGCGTGTGCCATCAGCTGACATGATTTTTTTCACACTGCAGACTCACCATGCAGCCACTCAGAGCTACAGCTTTGGAGGACAACGCAGCTGTGGGCAGTTTACAGGCAAGCCCGCAGGCGCCCGGCCAGACTACAGGGGTCGCTGGTGCGCAGTGAGCCGAGAACACCCTGGCTGACCTAATCCCTCCCTCCCACCGGGCAGCGCCCGGCCAATTGTGGGCCGCCCCCCTGGGAGCTCCCGTCCTCGGTCGGCAAAGGAATAGCCTGGACTCGAACCGATGACGTCCAGACTATAGGGCGCATCCGGCACTATACGCAAGTGCTTTACTGGATGCGCCACTCGGGAGCCGTGATGGTAGTTTTTTAGATATATTTTCTTTTGTTTCTTATCTTTGTAGTAAGCTACAACTATGGACGGTACATATTGATACGTCATCTGTGACGTCACCTACCTCTGTTCAAATTATTAATTATCCATTACATTGAACGTCGATCAAACTCAAGGCTAACAAATGTAAACAAACTAGAATACTAATAAAGAACATTTGAATGAATGTTTTAACCACTTTAAAGATATTAACTTTTAGTTTTAAACATTTGGTTGCTCTCGTAAAGTACTTAAACATGTTGGCCTACACAAGCATTATGAAGCCCAAATTCTCGGCATGTACGAACAAGCCCACCGTTCTAGTACAAGGGAGCACATTTTGGCTATTCCATGTCAGCATGCCAAGCGGTCCCCTCGAAACGTATAAATCCGTGTAGATGACAAAATTACATAATACGTATAAAGGTCATCTCAGTAGTATCAAGATGAAGTTTTTAAATTTGCTTTGGGTTTTCAACAGAAGAAATACCACTACTACTACGACTACTACTACTAATAATAATAATAATAATAATAAAATACAACTACCTGACTGCCTGTTTAAAAAAATAAAATAAAACTTTTTTTTTTTTTCACGGCACTGGATAGCATTACATTCGACTTCTTATTGTATATAATATGTACCAGTACTGATCCTGGCGACAGTGTTATATTGGTTTTTGGATGTTCTATTCACCCCAGTTTTTTTTTTTAAATCCACATTTTAATTTTATAATACTTGCACAGAGTTTCTTTGTTAATCATTTTTTATTTTTTTAATCTTTGTTCTTGTGCAGTTATACAGCCTTGTGCACAACAGGGCTCTGAGCAGCACTGTGCCAGTCGGGTATGAGGATGCTGGCATTGCATGGTGCTGACACAAGCCAGGGCATGGTATGGATTTTTACAAAAATCATGAAAACAGTGTGGCATGCTTTCATAACAGTGACAGAACAATGCAGCACGATGCTGCAGACGTCGTGGAAAGGAGGTAATTTGCCAAGTGTGTGTGTGTTTTCTTTCAAACTCGCGTCCATATTTTTCAGTATTTTACACAATAAAAATAAAAGCAGATTATTATTATTATTATTATTATTATTATTATTATTATTATTATTATTATTATTATTATTATTATTATTAAATGTCTTATTATTATTACTACTAGTCGTAGTTATATGTAATAGCATTCAATCATTGATATTCAAATGAAACAGTAGTACAACACAGATTTTTATTTTATTTTTTTCTGCCCTGGCTGTCTTCGCCTGCCTTTTCGCATGTTACCGCCTTGTTTCTGCCCCTTCAAAATGTCACAAATACGGCTGGGGATTGGTCAACAACTGTTTTCATGTTGCTTTCGGCGGTCCCTCCTACTCCTGCGAAACTTCTCTCCGCCCATTTCAGGGATTGGAAATGGCTAGTTTTGGTTTCGTGATAAAGAAAATGTGATATGGAAACACTCAACACTCTTTCGCAAGAGCGATCAGGGTTTGATTTGGTTCGTAGGTTAGGAACACTAAAAATTGAAAGAAAATTGCCAGGGAAAGTCTTGAATTGCATCTAAACAGTAAACACTTTTTTTTAAAACATCCTAACAAGTACTGTACACGCTTGACCACAATAATAATGTATGTATTTAGCAGAGACCATGTATTAATGTTTTGTCCGATATACAGACATGTTTAGAGACAGATTAGAGACACATTTATGTAAAAAAAAAAAAAAGCACATTCCAGATTTTATTTAAAATCAAAATTTACCATAGGGCAAACATTAGGTATGGTAATAATGACACCTCTTAAGCAAAACGCATGCCACTACTAAGTGTGACTTTAGTATTATTCAGTTGAACTCATTTAGAAAAAAGCATAACCTAAGTGCATGCAGGTTTTGCATTTCAGTGAGAATCATTCAGTGTGCTACGTCATTTTGCCGGCAAAACATTATTTTTGTATTGTGAATTGTTGTTGCCAGACAGTGATCATTAATGTAAGTAAAAGAGATCATTTACTACCATCTCCTTTGTTATTTTATACATTGACTGCTGAGTTGGTAAATCAACACATATACCGGTTCATCTATAGATTTAGCAATTTTACACATAAACCATAACATCTATACACTTTAAAGGTACAGTATCATACTTTTGTGTGCTTTCACCTGTTTAAATGCAGTAGTGAATTGAACACAAAAAAAATCCCAGTTTTTCAATCTGGAAATCTGGTAACACTAAATGTAGCCTATAGGCCTAATGATACAGTAATGTAAACATAGTAGAATTTATGTGTTGTATTCATTGTAAAGCACTTTGATAAAATCGCTATATAAAAGTGAATAAATACATAAGTAATTCTGTGTTGTCTTTTATATATGTGTGATCTGCACTTTAAAATATATTTCTAATAAGACGTGTTCTGTGTGCTATGAACAGAGTTTAAACAACTTATTTTGGGTAGCGAGTTGCTTTTTTAAAATAGTTTGTGCTATAAATATATTGATTATGAATTGTATATGTCTGTGTTGTTTTTTATATCATTTGTAACCTTGCCACTTCAAATCAATTCCACTGCAGGACTTAAGTTTCAAATTTTCAAATATTAAATAAGGACTGGTTGAAACAAAGTCATGCAATGTATAAAATGCTCTGCAAAATGATTACATTCATTTTACATACATACAGTAAAACGTGATGAGCAGTACTGGTTAACAGAAGTAGGTTGTAACTAGATTATATGTGAGGGATTACAAAAAACTAATTCAGTGAACCAAGGGACTGTTGTTCTGGTTTCACAGTATAAAAATGATTGTTTATTTTGTGAGTTTTAGACAGATACTTATATTTTCTTTATTTTTTTTATGTATTCATATTTTTTTATAAAACATGAACCCTTCCAAGTCATGTTAGGTTTAAAAATGGAAGGTTACTAGGTACTTTGTAACAGATATCCTTGGGTTTAGTTTGTAACAGTGTTAACATATTCTCATATTTGCTCTTTGTGTTTCAACATTTGAGGCTCAGTACCCTATATAGATACCATTCTACCATTATCTGATGATCCCTCTGATGAGGCATCTGTTTTCCCTCATCAATAATAAAATGGTGCACAACAGTCACATTCTAAATGAAGGTCTAAAAAAATGTCTACGTCTTTTCATGCTCAAGTGTAATGACGTTCTGATGCAGGTCTTTCTGATCGATTCTGCTGGAGCTGGTTGTTACCCTGATGGAACATATTCCTTATCTTGGTGTAGCATATTTTTATGCTCTGTGGATGTATTTATTTATTTTGTTATGCAAACATTACATATGTATAGAAGTTTGAAAGCATGTTTATCATGAGTAAGTAAACAGAGGACAACAAATTCCTTCACACAGGGAAAATAGAAATACAGTAATGTATGTTTTAGCTGAGTAGCTTGAGTAAATATGTGAAGTTAGTACAGTATGAATGCTGGGTTTTTCTTTGCTATGGTCTTTTTTTCTTCTGCAATATTCAGAAGCAAACCTACAGTTACTCAATACTTTCCCTTTCTCAACGGGCCTCAGCAGAACTAACACACTAATAAGCAACTTTTATTAAAGAAACAACACTACAGTATTTTCCTCCATCACTTGCTGCATAGGAAAAACATGCATGTAGCAGGAACGACTGCAAATTTGAACATGCTTCCCACTTCTCTAAATTAAACTGCTGACGGCTGTTGGCAAATGTTGGGCAGCTCAGTTCTCAGGAATAAAACATATAGATACGTTGTAGCTCGAAAGTGAGGCACGTTGACCATGAATTTATTAACCTTTTATCCACCTGTTTATGTATTTATTTTATTAAATAACTAATTAACCCATCACCATGCTTGATGTTTTATTGAATCTAATCGGAATTATTAAATCAAATTTTCCTTCTAAAAAAAGACAGTAAAAGTGCATTTTGAAGTTAAACAATCTATTAAAAAAGCAATGGATGTGAGCAAGAACACCGTAATTTACATTA
This sequence comes from Acipenser ruthenus, assembly GCF_902713425.1. NCBI lineage: Eukaryota > Metazoa > Chordata > Actinopteri > Acipenseriformes > Acipenseridae > Acipenser > Acipenser ruthenus. Next base: position 44,590,144 of record NC_081193.1, on the reverse strand, counting down.
ATAAATAAATATTGGATAATAAAGATATAAGCATCTTCATTTTTTGTATAAAAATCAAAAATCGTCCATCTTTTTGGAATGTTGTTTTTACAATGTTCTTGTTATCAACCAGCAAAATACTATACTTTATTATTTAACACAAAAAAAAAGCTAAACACGAAGATAATTCATCTCGACAAGTCCAATCTTTAAGAGAAAGTAACGGGGTTCTGAAAAATAAAGCATCACACGTTTAAATAACGTACCTGTAAAAAACAACTTTTTACACTTATAATTTGAATGCCAGTTTCAAAGCTCTTTTCAAAATGTCCGCTCTAGTGCACTGATAGTGTAAGGATTATTGATCACATTGTCAAACAGGTAACACAGCAATAACAATCCATGATGTGGTACGGAACAGAAAAGCCAGAGCACTGTTATGTTTTGTTTTTTTTTTAATCGCTTTCTGCAGTGATTTAGAGGACAGATCTCAAACCCCAGTGCCCAGTGACATTTTGCAAAAAAGCTTTGAAACACAATTTCAAACCAAGGGTTCAAATACTTCTGCATTAAGATTACCAACGTATAAAGTATAATAATTATACATAACACAATATCAATTTGATCAGCACTACAAATTAGCAGTTTTCTAAACTGTATGAATATACCATTTTAAGTGTATTTTGTATTTGGTTATTAAACACAAATGTTAAAAATAGTGTCAACCTTGTATTTTTTTAATTATAGTATTTTTGCATCAATAAAAAGATACAGCTTTCAATTAGGGGTTTTTAATTGAGTATTGATTGATTACTCACACCTGTAGGCTTTGCTCAATTAAATTAACGATTTATCTTGTCTCCCTGAGTGCAGTATCAAAAAAATGGTGTGCAACAAAGGAATCTTGAAAAATGGCAGAAGATATACCCAATATTTCACTATCTCAGAATGAAGGAAAAAATACTGCAAATTGCAACATTTACTCATCTGTGCTATCCTTTCACAGCAGTACTACAAGTTTATCGCATCATCTTAGTTGATTTTTCTTTTTATTCATATTTCTTTCAAACAGTATCAGAAAAAGTATAGCTATATCTGTAAGCTATATATAAAACGAAGAATGCACAATTTTCTCTGAAATAACTTGAAACTGACAAAAGTAATTGGCATCCACCATTGTTTATTCCATATTTAATAGAAATCAGACTTTGCTTTTGATTTTTTATTCAACATAATATTGTAAATAATAAAACAAATGAAAATGGCATGGACAAAAATGATGGGACCGCTAACCTAATATTTTGTTGCACAACCTTTAGAGGCAATCACTGCAATCAAACGTTTTCTGTAGCTCTCAATTTGACTTCTGCACCTGTTAACAGGTAGTTTGGCCCACTCTTCCTGAGCAAACTGCTCCAGCTGTCTCAGGTTTGATGGGTGCCTTCTCCAGACTGCAAGTTTCAGCTCTTTCCAAAGATGTTCGATAGGATTCAGATCAGGACTCATAGAAGGCCACTTCAGAATAGTCCAATATTTTATTCTTATCCATTCTTGGGTGCTTTTAGCTGTGTGTTTTGGGTCATTATCCTGTCGGAGGACCCATGACCTGCGACTGAGACAGAGCTTTCTGACACTGGGCAGTACGTTTCTCTCCAGAATGCCTTGATAGTCTTGAGATTTCATTGTGCCCTGCACAGATTCAAGGCACCCTGTGCCAGGCGCAGCAAAGCAGCCCCAAAACATAACCGAGCCTCCTCCATGTTTCACTGTAGGGATGGTGTTCTTTTCTTTGAAAGCTTCATTTTTTCTTCTGTGAACATAGAGCAGATGTGACTTGCCAAAAAGCTCCAGTTTTGACTCATCTGTCCAAAGGACATTCTCCCAGAAGGATTGTGGCTTGTCAATATGCATTTTAGCAAATTCCAGTCTGGCTTTTTTATGTTTTTCTTTCAAAAGTGGAGTCCTCCTGGGTCTTCTTCCATGGAGCCCACTTTCGCTCAAAAAGCTTGTTTGTTTGTTTGTTTTATTGTTTTGTATTTATATGACCGTGAGTGCCGCGGGGCTTATTATTTTGTATTTTGACGACATAGCCGATTATTTTGGTTAGTAGCGTGGATGGGAAACCCCATTCCCCAACAGGGGCGGAAGGGGACCCCATTCTAAAATAAAATAAACAAAACAATGTACAGGGCACCTCGCCCTGTTACATATCCCCCCCCCCCTTGTGCAACGCACACTTGGCCCCAACGGCCACCTTCCCCCTCAGTCCCGGAAGAGGGGAAAGCACAGTGTCCATGGGGGTGGCCATGGTGGGAGGTCCGGCACCCCCCCATTCTTCGTGGCTGGCAGCTCCCTCTTCCGGGGCTCCCGCCACACACTATCCTGCTGCGAAAGTGTGGCTGGGGGAGCTGGTCTCCTGACCTCCCCCCCTTCTTCATGGCCGGCATTTCCCCTCCGTGGGGCTCCGACCACACGATCTCCGGCAGCGAAACTGCTGCGAGGGGAGCTGGTCTCCTGACCTCCCCCCCCTTCTTCGTGGCCGCCAGCTCCCCTCCGTGGGGCTCTGGCCACAGTGTTTCCTGCCACGGAAATGCGGCTGGGGAAGATGGTCTCCTGACTTCCCCCCCTTTCTTCATGGCTGGCAGCTCCCCTTCATGGGGCTCTGGCCACAGTGTAGCGACCCCAGACGAAGCAGGATCCCCGGCGACCCCAGGCGCAGCAGAGCGCCTGGCGACCCCAGGCGAAGCAGGACCCTCGACGACCCCAGGTGAAGCAGGACCCTCGACGACCCCAGGCGACGGCAGCAACAGCGGACCCTCGGGAGGCGACGGCAGCGGACCCTCGGGAGGCGAACTCGGGAGGGGAGCCCCTGGCCATGGAGGCGGCAGTGGGTGCTCCACTTCTCCCTCGCACCCTGTACCCTGTGCGGAGCAAAAGGCAGCCCCAAGCGATGCGGAGCCACAGGCAGCCCCAGGCGATGCGGAGCCACAGGCAGCCCCAGGCGATGCGGAGCCACAGGCAGCCCCAGGCGATGCGGAGCCACAGGCAGCCCCAGGCGATGCGGAGCCACAGGCAGCCCCAGGCGATCCAGGCGTGGCATCCCTGAGTGGAGCGGGCGTGGCATCCCTGGGTGGTGCAAGGCTGGCATCCTTGGGCGGTGCAAGGCTGGCATCCTTGGGCGGTGTACAACAGGGCGGCAGCAGTCCCTCGGGAGGTGACGGCGGCAGCGGACCCTTGGGAGGCGATTGCAGGAGGGGAGACAGGACCAGCGGTGGGGCTTGGTTTGGCCCTCTTCTCAGCCGCGGTGACCCGGCCGTTTTCCCCCTTGCCCTTTTTAGCAGCCTGTGCAAGGGCAGCTGCGGACCGCCAGCCTTCTGTCCCGGTCCGTCCTGTCGTGAAGGGAGAGGCAGCTCCTGCTCCTCTCCCTCAGGTGGTGGTGGAGGCAGAGGCAGCTCCTGCTCCTCTCCCTCAGGTGGTGATGGTGGAGGCAGAGGCAGCTCCTGCTCCTCTCCCTCAGGTGGTGATGGTGGAGGCAGAGGCAGCTCCTGCTCCTCTCCCTCAGGTGGTGGAGGTGGAGGCAGAGGCAGCTCCTGCTCCTCTCCCTCAGGTGGAGATGGTGGAGGCAGAGGCAGCCCCTGCTCCTCTCCCTCAGGTGGTGATGGTGGAGGCAGAGGCAGCTCCTGCTGCTCCTCCCCTTCTGGCTGCGAAGGCGGCTGGGCCTCCTCCCCTTCTGGCTGCGGTCCGTCCTGTCGTGAAGGGAGAGGCAGCTCCTGCTCCTCTCCCTCACTTTTTCTTCAGCTAACTAAAATAAAATAACACTTAAGTTAAATAAATTTCAAATGTTGGAGCTGTATTTTTTCTTTACTTTTAAGTGATACTTTACTATACACAGTGAAAAAATGCAATTACTCAATCAGCACCACTGATTAAAAACAAAAAAATAATTTTTTAGTTCTCTCCCTCCCCCTCCAATGAAACGCTCAAATAAAACAAAAAGCCAGGTGTAAGCCCCCAACACATAAAACACCACAAAAGCAAAGACACTTTGCCTAACTTCAAATTACATGTAAACCAATATTTCCAAACTGTCAAATTACATGTAAGTAAATATATGTATATTAAACATTAGCTGGCATTATGAAACATTTGCAGTACATAGCTTCATGTTAATACTTTGTATTACTTGTAATTGCCTTTCAATACAATTTCCTATCACCAGCAAACAGGCGTGATTGATCGATGAATCGATCATAGATCGGATAATTAATCTATCAGTAGAAAATGTGAAGATTAAAACTCCTACTTTCCATGAAATACGTTGTACAAGTACACTGGCAGTGAATTTGCAGTTGTAAGCCTGTCTATCAAGTAAAGGGTTACATTTATATCTGCTGAGGCGTAATTGTCAGCAAATATTAGCTGAAGAGGGAACATAGCCTTGTGGTCAGAGCAGTTTACCAGTAGTTCACGCTTTTTCAATTCCTGCACAGTTTGCATTGTGACCCTGAGAGTCATTCTTCTGTTAAGTATTGGGCCAAATAGCACTCAGCATTTCAAGCTGTTTTATCACAATACCACAATGCCAGGGTGTAACTTTGGGTGTAAGTGTTATACGCCATACAATACTGAATTACTGACAGCAGGTTGTAAGCCATCCATCTGCAAGCTTCTGATTTATTACTCTTCCTACTGGTCCTGAAAAAACAAATGTTAGTACTTGCTCTACATGCCCCAAGAACCTAATTGAAGAAATATGGGAGTTTTGCCTTAGTTACTTCATAAAATGACCTGGGAAATTAAGTGTGCTCCACTGCTGTATTTTTCATGCTACTATATCTGTTAAGAATGCATTTATTAATGGGATATGAACCAATAGTATACTCTTCCATAATGCAGAGGTGAATATGTCTTTTGAGCTGAGAATACTAAAAGGAAGGACATTTACAAACGACTGTTACATTGTCATTGATAGTAACATAATGACATCTTTTAGCGTGCCTTTGAAGGTAGCTTGTGTGAATTTGCAAATCCGCCAGCACTGCCATGCATATAAATGCAAATATCTCATAAACCATTTCAGCTTTAAACCTTGTTTTCAGTGTAATGGAAAATTAATAATTGTGACCTAAGATATGTTGGCATTATTTGATTTTTTTTTTGGTTGGTGATAAAGACCTAACGGTTCAAGATATTGGCATCATACACAGCTGTATTCTGTTATTCTCTTGGTTAAGTTTGATTTTTTTTTTTTTTTGCGAAACTGTTGCCACATCGTCAGAAACTATTTGAGGTTGTGTCTTCATATTAACAGGGTTATATAAACCCTGCATGCTAAATGTGTTGTTGATTATGACATTGACTTCTAACCTTATATGGCTGCCATATTGAGGTCATGTGACTTTAGGTTTCTGCTGTAAACAGACAGCACCCTTTAAGTTAGTGTTGTTTTAATGTTATATGCAGCTGTATTCTTAGATTTTCCCAATTAAGTTCCATTACCAGTGAGCCACATTATTTTAACCACTGGCCATACAGTTTCAATAGCGCAGACCACACCCTTGGACAGTGTGTTGTAATTGGTGATACACTGCTGTATTCTTTTGATTCTCTCAATAAAGTTCCATTCCAGGTGGTGTCCAATTAACCATTTCACACCCACATTGTTTCAACCTTATATTAAATTATATTTTTTGCATATCCATTTCATTATTACCATGTGATGCTTGGTTCACAAAAAAGTACAATTTCTATGTTTACCTTTATATGTTTTTGTTAAAATAAGCTTCTAAAAAGTCAGTGTGTGGGTGCATCCTTTTACATAATTTTGAACCCTTTTATATCCCTGTGACAGGGTCTTACGTCACTTGCGTGGATAGCCGCTGTTTAGCAAAACAGAGAGACAACTGGGGGTGGAGTTGAAACGCCGGCACAGGCGCGCAGGATTTATTAATACAAACAGAAAAGAAAGTAAAGGTGGTCATGTGACGTTACCAGCCATGGTAACGCACAGAGGACACATACAGCAAGCTGTACAAAAGGCAAAATAAAACACAGTACAAAAACTACAAATAAAAGGTGCCCCAAAGGGCGAGCGCTAGCCTTAAAACGAGGCGTCCCGCTCCAGGATCCCTCTCCTCCCGAGTATACGCCGCTCCCCTCTGGCATGGCGTTGCAGTCTCCTCGAACCATCTCCCGCAGATGCTTTTGAATCGACGGACACTCGATCAAGACCCGCCCACCTGCTGATTGAGGTCCAGCACAGCCAATCACTTGCTGCCCTTCCCCTCAATCAAGCCTAGCAGGCAGCAAATCTCAATCGAGTGCCCGTCTGTAAAACAATAATTCAATTAAACAAATCAGCTCCAAAACGACACACAATAAACCCATTTCCCCATACAAATTATACCAACACTAAATATACACGTGCAGGGCAATCGCCCTGCTACAATCCCTAAATACATTTATTGCAGACAAAGGATACACTGTGATCAAAGGCAGTAGATTATTTCTGGTTTCTGCATGTCAACAATGCTTATATCTGCCAAAGATGTATTGCAAAGTGAAATTGAATGTAATATTTCTGTTTCAAAGAGCTTTTGCTTATAACAAGTGTTTTAATCCACCCATTTATGTAGATGCTACAGTGATAGTCATTACCCATTCAGCCTCCTTGACAATGGGTAATGTGCCAGTGTTAAAAATGAGAATGCAGAAATTCAAATCCAGATCTTTTACAATTAAAATCGATTTTTTTACTTGAGCTACAGTAAAGTACCACAGACAGAGGCTGGGACAGAGACAGGATTATAAGAAGTGAATAACAGCTGTTTCATTCTGCTTGACATTTATATTGTTCATGCTTTCATAACATTTTCTTTTACATCATGGCCAGCATTAATCAGGTAACAAGAAAGGTCATATATAAAATTATTTTATTATTTCCACACTGCACTGAAAAGTGCTATAGATTTGCATGTAACTGTACATTTGCTTGCATTTTGTAACCATTTGCCTACCTTACATTTCAGCTTCATTTCATTTCCCCACACCTCCTCATGATTGGCTTTTTACCATCTCTAATTAAGACCACAATCATTTTATTGATTGGAACACACACTGAAATGTTAGACTTTATTTGAAGCAAGACCTGAGTCAGTAGAATATTGATAAGGTGTCTTAAAATATGGGACCTACAGTATCTTTCTGAAATAGATTCAAATAAAGGAGGCAAGTGTTCTTTTACAAGACAATTGTCAACAATAATTATTGAAACCAACCTAAACACTGGTGTAACACTGTTCCATGATTCTGATTAAATATGTACAGAGAATGAACTAGCCTGTAACCAATAAAGCATTACTGTTAAAAAAACCAGAATTCTGGTTTTATTGTACAGCTGGGAAAGACAATATAATTGAATCCAGGAAACTCAGATAAAAGTAAAATTAAATCTTATACACACCTGATGAAACGTACTGTGCCACACCTTTTAACCTGCTCTTCTCTATTCCTGTGACTTGATATTTTTAAGATCCAGGTAGTGTAACCATTTTGCCATTCTCTCGTTTCCCTATTTCGTAGAGACCCGCTTCATACTGGGTTACCTGAGTGAATCCTTTGTGTGTTTTTGATATAGGACTCAAAAATAAAATTCCAGCCATCAAAGTGTGACTTGTTTTAAAAGACTGCAGGAATCAATCTGCTCACCGCAATAAAAGTAAGCTGTCATTCAAATACTGCCGCATTGTCAGTGGAGGAGAATGACACTCAGTTTAGCTTTTTTCTGAAATGTATAGCAATGATGAAAGTTTTCAGAATCATGTTTGTTCTAAACATTTCCAAATTATTTATTAAGAGATGCGTTTAAGACCCGTGGCCCTGACCTCAGTCGAGACTAAAAGGATAAATATAGGCAACATAAGAAATGTCTAGCCTACATATATGCTAGTCAAAGCAACAGTTATTATCATGAATAATAACAATAAACCTATAATGAATAATAACAATACACATGAAAAAAAAGAAAAGTGAAATGATGTTCTGTTTAATTTTTTGCTACCACAATATACAAACATATACTTTTAGGGACATTTTTCAGAGTTGTTTGATATTAAAATATGTGTGCTTGTTAAAATGTTTCATTATTTCATTTATAACCCTGTTGTAGCTTATAAGCATGCAATAGATAAGGTGATACAGTGTCAAATTTACACTAGATAAATGTATTTAATTAAAGAGGTACATTGTATTTTATATATTTGAAAGTTCAGAAAGTGAAACATTTTTTTGAATTCTATACTCTAATTGCAGTCTATTGTGGGAAGCGCACATAATCTCATCACCTTCTCATGTATATTTCAGTTTGGAATTTCCAAATGAAAAAGTGTTTCAGTTTGAAAGTGTTTCAGTTTGCATATACACTGATATCCAAGTAATTGACTAAACAAATGTGGTCTGTAATGACATGTAAGTGGATCTTCTGTGCGTGGTCCCCGTTTCATTTGCATCAGACATGGCAGCAGAGACATTGCTATCCAGTTTTTCAGATGCAGAGGTGTGACAGGTGCGAGTGGTGTGGTGAATAAATGAACAGTCCCGAAAACAATGCTTTCCCAAATGTCCATGTTTATTTATTTTCACAAAGAAAGAAAACCACCCGTTTACCACCAATGGTATCGGGGGGAACACGGCTGACTTGCAGGCCAAACAAAAACAAACAAAACGATAATTAGTAATCCCCACATGTCCTGTGCATGAAAGTGTGCTCCTTATTCCACGGGGTGTGCTGGTGTTGGTGAGGTGAAGGTAGTGCTCCGGTCGGTTAGGCTGGCTCTGTGGCTGCAGCCCCTCGCTCCTTACTCCTCCTCTACAAAAACACAAAAAAAGAACAGCATGTAGGAGGCCATTCGGCCCATCTTGCTCGTTTGGTTGTTAGTAGCTTATTGATTCCAGAATCTCATCAAGCAGGTTCTTGAAGGATCCCAGGGTGTCAGCTTCAACAACATTACAGGGGAGTTGGTTCCAGATCCTCACAATTCTCTGTGTAAAAAAGTGCCTCCTATATTCTGTTCTGAATGCCCCTTTATCTAATCTCCATTTGTGACCCCTGGTCCTTGTTTCTTTTTTCAGGTCAAAAAAGTCCCCTGGGTCGACATTGTCAATACCTTTTAGAATTTTGAATGCTTGAATCAGATCACCGCGTAGTCTTCTTTGTTCAAGACTGAATAGATTTAATTCTTTTAGCCTGTCTGCATACGACATGCCTTTTAAACCCGGGATTCTGGTTGCTCTTCTTTGCACTTTCTAGAGCAGCAATATCCTTTTTTGTAACGAGGTGACCAGAACTGAACACAATATTCTAGACGAGGTCTTACTAATGCATTGTAAAGTTTTAACATTACTTCCCTTGATTTAAATTCAGCACTTTTCACAATATATCCGAGCATCTTGTTGGCCTTTTTTATAGCTTATAGATTGTCTAGATGAGTCAACATAAACTCCTAGGTCTTTTCCATAGATTCCTTCTTCAATTTCAGTATCTCCCAGATGATATTTATAATACACATTTTTATTGCCTGCGTGCAGTACCTTACAATGTAATTTGCCATGTGTCTGCCCAGTTCTGAATGCTGTCTAGATCATTTTGAATGACCTTTGCTGCTGCAACAGTGTTTGCCACTCCTCCTATTTTTGTGTTGTCTTCCGGTTTCCACCTACCATCAAGGTGGCCCATCTAGGAGGCAGCATACCACCATCCTTACATAGCGCCCTTTCGGGTTGGGAGGGAGATTTACAACATTGATCCTTTCTCTCTCTGTAACAAGAGGTTATTCTTCTTGTTAAAGAAAATGAAGGAAAAAAATATATACAATTGGATCAGTAAACTAGAGCCAGCCCAGAGATGTGCAACATGGTTTGAAAACAATAATAATACTGTCTAAAATATAAAAAGAAAATAATGAAAAAAAGATGTACAATGGTTTTTAAGGATGCCTTGAAAACAATTAGAACATAAGCATGTGAAATTCAGTCACCATACTAAACTGGATTTACACTCCACACAAAAACTAGCTTAGCAGACAACTACTTTTTTAACATTAGTCAGTGTTATAACATGTTTACCAACTATTTCTATGTGTTGCTTGTGTTTACAGTGTAGCTTGGTAACTTTTAGTTTAACGTATATCATTTTGTTCATGTGAATGTTCTGAAGAGCCCAACAGAGAGGGCATCAGTTTTTGAAGATGTGTTTTTGACGCAATGAAAAGCATCCTTTTTCCCCTTTTTTGAAAATATACCATACTTAACATTAATATTTTATTATACAGTCAACATTTTTCAAAAATAATTTGAACAATTTATTATTTTTTGATGGCTGTGTTTACTGTGAAGTTTTGTACATCATCAAAACAAATATGACAGTCAGTCTAAGGTTACAAACTGCTCAATTGTGGAAATAGTAAAATAAGTCCATTTTTAAATTCAACCCATTTCATCCCAATTTTTAATCAGTGTAGTAAGTTAATGTACAGTAATGACTATTTCCCTCAGCTTCCAAGAATAATGATTAGTACTACAACGAGGTACATTGCAACAAGTGCAAAATATTTGAAGCACTCTCAGTATGTGCTGTAGAGCACCTGGTGGAAATTTTCACAATGAACACCCCTTTCGTGCACAAATTCCTGGTTTAAGAACACTGAACATTTGAGTCCATAGAGCATGTAATGTTCTGCACAAGACTGCCATTCTCTTATTGTGCTGAGGAGCTACCCATTTACGGTTACCAATAACAATCAGTTATTAAAAGTCATTGTACTATTTATTTATTCTGCTCTAAACATTACACAGATAACTGACTTAAAGCTAACATTATCTTAGTTGGCTATTTATACAGAGCAGTGGTTATTGGCGACAGTTTAGCTTTGGCTTGCATGCAAAGTTTACAAGATACAGTAACTAAAATAGGAATAGTCTTTTGTTTGTCAAGAAAACACGGCTAGGCGGGTCACAGTTACAGAGTTTGACCACTGAGGCACAGTTTCTGTAGGAAATAGATGCATTTCCTCCGGTGAAACTAATAGTCCCTGACAGGAAGGTAATTTGGCCTTCTTGTAAATTGTTCCATTAATGTACTGAAGATGCCAGCAGGCCTACCATCTGCCAGATTCAGACACCATCAAGTTGGGTTATGATGTCACTGTTAATTTCTACTGTCAGTGGTAAAGATAATTGCACTAATGTGTGATTGGCTAGTCATATTACTAAACTTACTTTGTCTCTGATTTATAGGCTGGTTATGGGAATTGACAATAAATGTAAAGCAAAAAAGCACAAAGCAAAAACAGCTGGTACAAAACATGTTAAATACATTGGATTATTCACACAAAAGCATATGTTGTCAAATAATAAGCCAATATCCTGTACTATTTTAGTAAAAATATGTTACCAATTGATTTTCTAAATCAGCTTACTTTAGTTGATGGTACTGGCATTAGGATAAGACATGTACTTGCCTCTTGACAACAGAGCTTGCTCTTTAGTTTAATGGTAAGTTGTTCGTGTTTGAACCTTGTGGTTTGTGTCCAACCCTTGCATTTCCATTCAATTCAGTGGGCCGAGATACCAATTCATTACTCTGTATATTGCAGGAAATTGTTACAGCTTTCTATGATGCATAACATGTGGTTATTCAAATTAATGCTACTCAATTACAGTATGCATTAACATTTACAGTGGGCTTTTGGGTTTTTTCTTGCAGATTCAAGTTATTTTTAGACTAATATGTTCCTTTTGAAATTATGTTGGTAAAAGGTATTTGCTGAAGTGTTCTATTTTTAAATGAAAATACAATTACCCAGCAGGGATTTACTAGAATGTAGATACAAATAAATAAAACATGTTGTATGTAAGTTTTGTTTCTTATATACAGTGTGTTATATATATATATATATATATATATATATATATATATATAAAGACTCGCACCTCTCACGTTCGTTGCCCCTTTAAAAGCACTGACCCAACACACAGAAATGGATTTTTTTTAAACAAAACAAACACCTAGCTCTTCTTTGAGCAATAACTAAAACAAAACAGGAACCTAAACTGAAAACAGGACAGCTAAGCTGTTTACCTGTAACAAAACAAACAAAAAAACAGCACACACACAAAAAGGATTCACTCTACCTTTTTCTTTTTAAATTATGGCTGTACCCACACACCAGCACAATCAGGCCTCTGCCCTCTTCAGCAGCCACCCAGAGCAGACTGACTGCTCTCCTTTTAAACCCTGCACCTGGCTCCAATTTTCAATAGTAGCCAGGTGCAGGTAATGATTAATAATAAAACAATTAACAAAACAATTAAACAATTAAACAATTAAACCAAACCAAACCAAAATGCGCCTTACGCACATGTTTTTCTGCAGGGAGGTTTTAACCCCCTCCCTGCTGTCTCACAATAAATATATATATATATATATATATATATATACTGTATATTCATATATATATATATATATATATATATATATATATACTGTATATTCATATATTCATGTTTGTACACATCAGTTAAGGTACACTACTCGTGGGGTATTTGTTGTTGTGGGAGAGGTGGGGTGTGGTTGGAAAAGAGATTTCTTAACCTTCCCTGTCAGATAAATATTCTTTATTTTCCACCTGTATGCTTTGTAATCATGTGCTTTCTTTCTAAACCCAAAGAACACTTGTTTTTATGTGCCCTTGTTTGAGAGCTTGTGTTTTTCTTGTTAACATGGCAACTGCAGAATGGTTTAAGATATTGTGAGAACAAGTACAATAGGGAGTTGGGAATTGCCATGAGCTGATATTGTTTAATGGTCAAACAGAAGGCTGACATTTATTTATTTTCCTGACTCCCCTCCTCATTTTATCTAATTTTATCTTAATTAATTTCAAACTATTTAATTATGAACAGATATGCAGTAGCTTTTTATACCACTGCAACCCTCTTTCTAGTAAGACTTAAGACATTGGGCTTGTATACATTCAAATACAACGTTACTGTTAAACAGAGCTATTTGTTAAATATTTATTTTCTCCAGTGGTTTTCTTCAAAGTAATATTTCACTTGGGTAGACTGCTGCCATGTTTATTAATATCAAGAAATCTCCCTCATGTGTAATACAGGCTCTTGATCTCAATACAGACTCCATAAAATACCATAAAGGTTTTCCATTTCCATTGATGTAAGGTTCATTATGAACACTTAAAGGGGTACCTCCTGCTAGCATTTTAAAAGCCATTTCCTACAGTTACTGTAATGTCTGGCATGAAAGGACATGAAACTGGGAAAACAAAAGATGACCACACTAAAGGCCATCTAATCTGATTGTGATAATCACAGGTCAGTCTATTGTTTGTTTGTTCATTGCTATTAAAATGGTTGAAGGAAATGTAAAACTGTTATAGAAGGGCAAAGGAGTTAAAATCACATTGATTTGTTCTGTTTCAGCTTAAGATAGCGTTACCAATAATTTCCTGATTTCAAAATGCACTTAAGCATGTATTTACAAAAGAGGACTTCACAACTTTGTTTCTCGTGTATTCTGTTTGGAATTGTATAAATGTTATTACAAAAGGACTGGGGAAAACACTTTTGTAAGGAACAGTGTCCTATATGATACAGTATGTATTCACTATACTGTGTGATAACAATGCTTTGAACGTTTCATGTTGAGGGTAGTAATGCATTCAGCTACATATTTAGAGTGAGACACTAGAACCTGTTGACATCGGCTGTGTGTTCTCCATGATTAGTTTCACTGCTCATTTGCTGCATGCAGTTACCTCAAGTCACCTCCTTCTCTGTTGCCATGGTGCTGGTCACATGCAAAGGGGCATAAGCACCTCAGTGGGTTTCAAGTTAAAGACAGATACTGTTGGATAACAGTACAGTAAATATAGGGTTAATTACAAACTTTGTAAATTAAGCCTATGAGTAGGCCAAAATACTTACTAAGTTCAGCTCAGTTGGTTCAAATAGGCTAGTTGTAACAGGACAGAGGCCCTGCACATAGCTTGTGTTGAATTGGCAGGGAAGGAGTTAATCTCTCCCTGCCAACTCCACATGAGAATGTGGCTGGAGTGAATAATTGGAAAATTGATGAGTAATTAAGCTCCAGCCACAGCTGTATATAAGGAGCCAGAAATCCTTTGTTTGGTAAAGGGAGTAACCTATGTGTTGCTTGTGTTTAAAGTGGAGCTTGGTAGTGAAGGCAAATGCCCAGCCTACAAGTGTGTTTGTTTTGTTTAAACCTTTTGTTTTGGCCCTTGTGCTTGTTGCTTTCTGTCATGTTAAATAAGAGTGTGCAACAGCATCGTTAAACTGCAGCTTCTGTCTGTGGGTCTGCTTCCTGACATTTCACCAGCCTTGGCTGTGATGCTATCCTTTCTCAGTATGTAGATGTCCAACTCCATTAGAAAAGATGGATGCCTTTTAATTATTGTACTGCCTGGCATTAGGCATTTCAGTGCACAAAAATATAAAAAAGAACGACTTACAGAAATGGTATTCACTGGAGGGCCAGATAAGGCAATGTCAATGTTACGGGAGCCACTGGTCGCTCATGATGTGCCTATCGGGGGGGGGGGTGATTTCTGATTGCTATTTAATAATACAAAGCAAATGTATTATCACTGTAATGCTATTAATCTTAATTTTTTATTAAAATGGGGATCTAATTTATTTTCTTTTTGTCTAAAATTGACACTCACTTGCACTGTCTTTGTTTTTCGAAAAATGACTGTGCAGCAAGCATGCAAGTTAAGCACTTCCATCAATAGCAGCGCCAGACTTTCCCTAATGGGGGGGCTGGGGCTTGTGCAGGCATGCATAAAATACATTGAAATCATTTTCGGTGTCAGAAGTGGACCAGAGTCAACAGCAAGCATTTAAACGTGTTCTGTGTGTATTTTACCCTCGAAAAGGATAACAAAAAAGTGAAATTGTCATAATATTTTCTTAAAACCAGTATTCATGGGAACATT
Source organism: Acipenser ruthenus (assembly GCF_902713425.1). NCBI lineage: Eukaryota > Metazoa > Chordata > Actinopteri > Acipenseriformes > Acipenseridae > Acipenser > Acipenser ruthenus. The sequence continues at coordinate 44,575,133 of NC_081193.1, read as the reverse complement.
TGGTGTGTAAACGGGGACTGGAATTGTTCAACACAGGCAAGCTGTCCCTGCGACTGCGGTGGTGGGGACTAAAAAGAAAATTGTCCATTCTGTGTATCTTGTTTTCAGTTGATGCTGTTGACGTGAAAATAATATTTCGTGATCACCATATTAGTTGTACTAACTAACAAAAAATGGGATCGGATCTAGTTCACTAAAGCCCGATCATGAGAAAGTGTTGTACAAAGCCGATCTGGATGAAGCTCCACTGATCCATAATCTTGATCCGATCCTAGAGCTCACCCGCCGTAACTAGGGAAACCGACAAATGAGAAGCGAACATGTGTGGCGTATAGTTTAGCCTGAGATCACAGTAATGTTACAAAGAAATGGTGGTGCATCAATATATTTTCACAAGCAAAAAGCCAGCCCACAATGTAAATTAGTGTGGCTTTGCTTACTCAAAAACAGAGGTAGAAGAATAGCCTGACGGGCTACTAAATTAAAGGAACTGCCAATTTGTGTTTGCAGCATCGCCTAATATCTTATTACAGGCACAGTATTTAGGCACATTTCCAGGTTTTTTTATTATTTTTTTTATTGTTGCTGTAAATGATCTCACATCCCGCATCCAAAGCCAAAACTAAGAATCTAGGTTATAAACAATCCTTTCAAATCATGGAAATTCTATTTAATAGACACCATTTATTTTTGCAAGCTTTATATTACCAAAAACTTAATTTTAAACCCAAACAAAAGATTCATTTAACAGCTATTTAATTGCTCCTCTGTCTATAACCATTCACATAATATTTTTCTTTCCATGGATAATATCTCACCAGCTGGAAGGATCTCTTATGCTGGGGAAGTGCAGAGGCTGGTCATATAAATAAGGGGTCGCCCAAAATGATCATAAATTACAGCAAGTGCAAAAAGTGTACATAAAAATGCTGACATCAGAAGCAGGCCCTATGTTTTCAAAATGTAATTACTCACCATAGTGAAAATGAAAATATGCACGTTTTGACTGGTTTACTGTATCTTATATTGTACACAAACTCATAGGAATTGCAGAATTTGGGCACTGGTTCAAAATGTGATGATAATCTTTCTCTCTATGGCATAATCTGTACCTTAATTGGCTCATGGATTCCAAAGCGGCAAAAATTGTATTTTTCTGTGTCACTAAAACAAATTAAAATAAAGAAATAAAATAGAAAATCATACCTCTATTCAGTACTGTCCATGCACAGAAAGCAGGTACTACTTAGCTTTACATATTTTTCATAGCATTCCGTCTACCGAGAGAGGCAGCTCAAGTCATTTTAAGGTAAGTTCTATTTTATTTAATTTTTATTTATTTTATCTTTATGAAAAAGCGTACACTGCTCTTATTTTGTAATGATATACAACACAGTCAACAATTCTGTCTTAGACAGGAGCAAGTGCTGCAACTGCCCGTGTCATTCCTTCCAACAATTGCCTCAGAAAAAAAAAGAAATACTGGCTGCCTAGACTGCATGAACCGACACAAACATTTAAACTAGGTCCTAAGTCTGTATTTATTTAGGCAGTAGTGGAGATAGCTTTGTTCGTACAGTAGCATTTGCAAACTGTGCAAGTTATGCACTAAAGACAGCAGAACAGAAGCAGGCATATATATATATATATATATATATATATATATATATATATATATATATATATATATAATATAATATATATATATATATATATATATATATATATATATATATATATATATATATAAAAAATATATCTTTTGTGTACATTTAAAAAAAAAACTTTTCTTTCATACATAAAGTATATATATAATATATATATAATATATATATATAATATATATATATAATCTGTCTATCTATAAATCGATTATATAGCTATCTAATCTATCTATAGATAGATAGATAATCTATCTATTGGTAATGTGAAAGGCGGTCACCCAGAGACAGAACTGAAGTTTTAGCACTTTTGTGCACTTTTATTAACACAAATACAGTCAGGCCACTGGCCCCTTAAGAACACAAACAAAAAAAAAAAACGAACTCTGTTTTTGCAGTATTAACTAAACTTTGAAATAAATCCTAAACTATAAACCTGGACAGCTAAGCCGTTTATTGGTTCTAAAAACACAATGCCAGTATCAGATACCTTTCTTTTAGGTTTTGTCACACATCCTTAGCCTTCACACAGAACTATTTACCTCCTTCTGAACACCCAACCCCCCTGAGCAGGTGAACATCAGAACATAAGAAAGTTTACAAACAAGAGGAGGCCATTCAGCCCATCTTGCTCGTTTGGTTGTTAGTAGCTTATTGATTCCAGAATCTCATCAAGCAGCTTCTTGAAGGATCCCAGGGTGTCAGCTTCAAAAACATTTCTGGGGAGTTGGTTCCAGACCCTCACAATTCTCTGTGTAAAAAAAGTGCCTCCTATTTTCTGTTCTGAATGCCCCTTTATCTAATCTCCATTTGTGACCCCTGGTCCTTGTTTCTTTTTTCAGGTCAAAAAAGTCCCCTGGGTCGACATTGTCTATACCTTTTAGGATTTTGAATGCTTGAATCAGATCACCACGTAGTCTTTGTTCATGACTGAATAGATTCAATTCTTTTAGCCTGTCTGCATATGACATGCCTTTTAAACCTGGGATAATTCTGGTTGCTCTTCTTTGCACTTTCTAGAGCAGCAATATCCTTTTTTGTAACGAGGTGACCAGAACTGAACACAATATTCTAGACGAGGTCTTACTAATGCATTGTAAAGTTTTAACATTACTTCCCTTGATTTAAATTCAGCACTTTTCACAATATATCCGAGCATCTTGTTGGCCTTTTTTATAGCTTATAGATTGTCTAGATGAGTCAACATAAACTCCTAGGTCTTTTCCATAGATTCCTTCTTCAATTTCAGTATCTCCCATATGATATTTATAATGCACATTTTTATTGCCTGCGTGCAGTACTTTACACTTTTCTCTATTAAATGTAATTTGCCATGTGTCTGCCCAGTTCTGAATGCTATCTAGATCATTTTGAATGACCTTTGCTGCTGCAACAGTGTTTGCCACTCCTCCTATTTTTGTGTAGTCTGCAAATTTAACAAGCTTGCTAACTATACCAGAATCTAAATCATTAATGTAGATTAGGAATAGCAGAAGACCTAATTCTGATCCCTGTGGTACACCACTGGTTACCTTGCTCCATTTTGAGGTATCTCTTCTAATCAGTACTTTCTGTTTTCTACATGTTAACCACTCCCTAATCCATGTGCATGCATTTCCTTGAATCCCTACTGCATTCAGACTGAGAATTAATCTCTGGAAATCTAAATAAACCATGTCGTATGCTTTGCAATTATCCATTGTCGATGTTGCATCCTCAAAAAAACCAAGCAGATTAGTTAGACACAATCTCCCTTTCCTAAAACCATGCTGACTGTCTCCTAGGATATTGTTCCCATATAGGTAATTTTCCATTTTGGATCTTATAGTTTCCATAAGTTTACATATAATAGAAGTCAGGCTTATTGGTCTGTAGTTACATGGTTCGTTTTTGTCTCCCTTTTTGTGGATTGGTATTACGTTTGCAATTTTCCAGTCTGTCCGTACAACCTCTGTGTCAAGAGACTGTTGCATGATCTTGGTTAGCGGTTTGTAAATAACTTTCATTTCTTTGAGTACTACTGGGATGATCTCATCCGGCCCAGGGGATTTGTTTATCTTAAGAGCTCCTAGTCCCTTTAACACTTCTGCCTCTGTTATGCTAAAGTTATTTAAAACTGGATAGGAACAGGTTGACATGTGGGGCATGTTGTACATGTCCTCCTTTATAAAAACCTGTGAAAAGTAATCATTTAATATATTTGCTATTTTTTTTCTTCGTCTATGATTTTCCCATTTGTGTCTCTTAGACATTTAACCTCCTGTTTGAATGTACTCTTGCTGTTATAATATTTATTAGAAAAACATTTTGGAATTAGTTTTAGCCCCCGTAGCAGTATTGATTTATGTCTCTCTCTTGGCCTTTCTAACTTCCTTTTTGACTTGTGTTTGCAGTTCCAAGTACTCTTTCTGTGTGCTTTGTTTTTGGTCCCTTTTAAATGCTCTGTAAAGTGCCTTTTTTCGCTGAATATTTTTTAAAATTGATCTATTAAACCATTTTGGCCATTTTGTTTTGGATTTAGATTTGTCTACTTTTGGGATGTAATTGTTTTGCGCCTCTAGTACTACATTTTTAAAAAACAGCCATCATTTTTCTGTGGATGTTTTCTCTATTTTACTCCAGTCTATTTCTGTTAGTCTCTGTTTCATACCTTCATAGTTTGCTTTTCTAAAATTGTAAACCTCAGCTTCAGCTTTTGGGGATTGTAACAGGGCAAGGAGCGCTGTACATGGATTTTGTTTATTTTTAGAACGGGGTCTCCCCCTCTGCCCCTGTGCAGTTTATTATTTTGTATTTATTTTGTTGTATTGTTGTTGTTGTTGTTGTTGTTGTTGTTGTTGTTGTTGTTGTTGTAGTATTATTATTATTATTATTATTATTATCGGTATGATTTACTTATTGTATTTAAATGTGACGGCGTAGCCGTGTGTGTGTTTGTTTGTTATATTGTTTAGTAGCGTGGATGGGTACTCCCATCCACGTATATTTGAAAACCTCGTGCAGAAGGTGTCCATCTCCCGAATTAAGTGATTAATTTGTTGCTAATCGGGAGATGGTCACCTGCATAAAAGCCTGCAGCACTCTGTTTGTGGTGGGTGTTCAAGAGGAGGAACGAGAGCTAAGAGAGCTAGTGAAAACGAAAACTTAAACGAAACTAAACTTAAAAGAAAATCTAAGATCAGTGAAGGCTACTGCCCAGCCTGACCTGGATCATTTATTGTTTATGTTGTGTGCGTGATTTTGTTTTGTTTAAACCTTTTATTTCGCTCTGTGAGCAACTTTTTTATTTTATTTTTGTATTTGAATAAATGGCGCCGCCACATCTTTATTTTGAACTGCAGTACTTCCCTGGTGTCAGTTTCCTTCCTGCTTCTGGCCTGACGTCACTACTCAGCCACCCTGTCACAGGAAATTAAAAAACACTTCAAATGAGACAATGTGAGGTCTGAGTTTGCCAATGGCTCTCTGACCTCTGTTTGTTATTAAGTCTTCGTTATTTGAAAAGACTAAATCAAGGCATGCCTCCCCTCTAGTCGGTGCCTTGACAAATTGCGTTAGGAAGCAGTCATTTGTCATTTCCACCATTTCAATTTCGTCCGTCGTGCTCCCCATCGGGTTTTCCCATTTTATATGGGGTAAGTTGAAATCCCCCATTAGTATGGCTTCTCCTTTTCTACACGCATTTCTAATGTCATTGTATAACAGATTATTTTGCTTGGCGTCTGAATTTGGCAGTCTATAGCATGGAGGCGGCAGCGGGAGCTCCACTTCTCCCTCGTACCCTGTACCCTGTGTGGAGCAAAAGGCAGCCCCAGGTGATGCGGAGCAGCAGGCAGCCCCAGGCGATGCGGAGCAACAGGCGATCCAGGTGTGGCATCCCTGAGTGGAGCGGGCGTGGCATCCCTGAGCGGTGCGAGGCAGGCATCCTTGGGTGGTGGCGAACTGGCATCCCCGGGCGGTGGTGAACTGGCATCCACGGGTGATGCACAACAGGGCGGCAGCGGTCCCTCAGGAGGCGACAGCGGCAGCGGACCCTCGGGAGGCGACTGCAGGAGGGGAGTCAGGACCAGCGGTGGTGCTAAGGTTGGCCCTCTTCTCAGCCACTGCGACCCAGCGGTTTTCCCCCTTGCTCTGCTCAGCAGCCTATGCAAGGGCGGCTGCGGACCGCCAGCCTCCTGTCCCGGTCCATCCTGTCGTGAAGGGAGAAGGCAGCTCCTGCTCCTCTCCCTCGGGTGGTGGTGGTGGAGGAGGCAGAGGCAGCTCCTGCTCCTCTCCCTCGGGTGGTGGTGGTGGAGGCAGAGGCAGCTCCTGCTTCTCTCACTCAGGTGGTGATGGTGGAGGCAGAGGCAGCTCCTGCTGCTCTGCTCCTGGCTGCGAAGGCGGCAGGGGCTCCTCCCCTTCTGGTTGCGAAGGCGGCAGGGGCTCCTCCCCTTCTGGCTGCAGCCGTGAAACCAGCAGGCATGCTCTGCTGGTGGTGGCGATGGAGGCGGAACCAGCAGGCATGCTCCCTCTGCTGGTGGCGGTGGGAGCGACAAGTCTTCCTCCCATGGAGGTGGAGGTGGCACCAGCAGGTATTCTCCCTCTGCTGGCGGAGATGGGAGCGACACGTAGTCCTCCCAGGGCAGTGGAGGTGGAACCAGCAGGAACTCTCCCTCTGCTGGTGGCAGTGGTGGACGCACCGTCTCAGGCGCAGGACGTTCGGGCTCCTCCCTCTTGGGTGCTGGAGATGGCCTGATCTGGTCCACTGCCCAGAACCACTCTGCAGCGTCCACCACCAGACCCTGGTTCCACACCTCTTCATACTGGGGGTCCCCGTAAGGGCAGTCCTCCCTGACGTGCCCAAACTCCCTGACGTGCCTCTGGAGGTGTCTCCCATACAACAATTTAAAAGGGGAAAACCCTGAAGATGTTTGAGGCACTTCTTAATGACAAACATTAAATAGGGTAACAAATAATCAAAATTCTTACCATCTTTGTTTTAAGGGTCTGTGGCAAAGTGGCTGGTGATTGGAAACAGGTGCAGAAATAATCACACACCAGGAAACTGTAATCTGTTTGGAAAGGGGTCTTTTATTTATAACTCCTGGTCTGGCGACCAGACAATACACACCATTGTGTAAAGCATGGAAGAAACAATAATAAATGGATTGCAGTCCAAATAATAAAGACACATTATCCGCCCCACAATAATACAAATCACACTCACCAGTCCGCGTGCATGCAGTAGTGCTTGTGATGGGTGATAACAATCAAGCAGTGACTGTGGTGTAGCGTTGTTCCGGGTAGTGCTGACCCAAGGCGACAGCTCCGGAGACATGTTAGCCATCTAGTGATTTACAAAAACAAAAGACAATTACTAACAACGACAAAACACTCACATACTCTTTTTTGTTTTTAAAGGGTTTCCAATTCCTTGTATCTCGAACCAAGCAAAGGAAAAGATTTGCGATTCTCCGTCCCTTTTATGCTATCATGCATGACCCCTTGGTAAACGAGTGCAGCTGTCTCTACTGTCTGCAGCTGCTACGTCGTTTCTCTTCCGGGTCAATACGTTCCTAGTCTATAGTCTTTTCTTACAGCAAGTTAGACTGGCTTTAGTTTTCACATATCAGCAGCAGTGAGGAGTAGTGGTTAGGGCTCTGTACTCTTGACCGGCGGGTTGTGGGTTCAATCAGCCACTTTGCCACAAGACACTGCTGTTGTACCCTTGAGCAAGGTACTTTACCGAGATTGCTCCAGTAAAAACCCAACTGTATAAATGTGTAATTGTATGTAAAAATAATGTGATATCTTGTAACAATTGAAAGTCGCCCTGGATAAGGACGTCTGCTTAGAAATAAATAATAATAACATATCATATTCACCCCTTGATGTAAATGTGAAAAGAAGCAATGCGACCAAATTGTTGACTTTGTTTCATATTTATAAAATATGGCATCCCATGAGCCTGTTAGAAGTCAGTGTACAAGTACATAATGATTGGATGGAATTGAATGGAGAGGGAGGTGAAGGCCTGAAGACTGAACCATACAGCCACCTAAGCAGATGATTATTCACAGTAAATGAATCAACCTTGAGCTCATACAGTATAGGACCTTTGAAGAATACATCATTACTTTCCCAGTACAGTGGAATAAACAGTGCAAAACAGTCAACTGCAAAGGAAAAAGTATTTTTCATAGAGGATTTGAATAAAATAAAATAAAAATTCTTCCAGCCTCCTGCAATTCAGTAGTTTCTTGTTAGTACTTTTACACTTGTTTATTCATCTCAGAAAATGTGCCTTGGCCCGACTTTAAAATAGAGCCCATATTATTATTTTGGTGAAAGCTGTTTGTACATATGATTGCAAACACAAAAGAAGCAATGTGATAGGCTGCAAACATATTGAGTGAATTCCATCTTGAAAGTGACAAACAAGAATCAAATGCTACCTAGCAACCAGGCAACCGCTGTGTGCGAACTGGTGACCCTGTACACCACAATCAAGTGTCTTAACCACTCTGCAAAAGAGCCGGGCCTCTGCATTCATGGTTTTAGAGCATTTAAGCTAATCTCATCTCCCTGAAAGGGAACAGAATCTGCAACAGCATTGCCTCACGCAACATTGCCCGTTACGCTAGCAGATAGGGCCATGTCTTTTGTCTCCACATATTTAAAGCCTGTCAGCTAGCTAACATGTCACACTTCAATATTAAACAGAATCCAAACAAATTTTTACAGAAACAGCAAAGTCACCTTGCATAACTTTATACAAATGATAAAAAAACATTTATTTTAAATAGCTAAAAGCTTTGAGTAATATAATCTCAGTAGATTAAATAGGTTAAAAAACTTAATATACTGCTTTCAAAACTGAAGAAAAGCTTTTTGTACTAGAATTCAAACTCCTTGAAGCTTAAGTGTCTTATGTTTGTTAGCGAGGGAAGCATTTGGAATCAAAAAGTAATAAGTATTAAAACATATCTTGAACCCCTCTATTATGACCATCCCAGGGACTGAGTAAAAGGGCCTGAGAGAGAGAGATTTTCAGATGGCCTTTATATGCACTTCTCTTTCTGTAAATTTTATTGAAACTGATATAATTTCACACGATAAAGATATCCTTCATCTTATTGCTTTCATTTTATATTCTGAACCCCAACATTGTAAATTACAAACCTCATTGATCATCCACTCAGTCAGGTTCCCAGTGGTCTACGGGTGTGCAGAAACTATTTTTTACTAAACTTTAAGAAATGTGAAGTTGTTAGGTAATACTTAAATGGAAAAACATGTGTTAATTACTCAACACAAACCAATGTGGTCCTTAGGTTTCCCTAGTTTACACAACTGTTGAATATGACAATCTGTCAGTGTTATTTAATATAGAACCTGTCGTGATCAAACTAACTAAAACTTATTTATATTTTATAAGTGATTTATTTGTTTTACCTTTCTGTGATCCTTTTCTAGTTTCCTTAAGCCCGCCGCACACAGCCCGACTCAAGCCGTCCCGACTCATCTCATCTGAGTATGCACAGATTCTGCGAGTAGTTGTGCTCAGTTTTGGTTTAACGTCACAATTTAGTTTTTCCCGATTGGGTGTCGCACACTGCTAAGACTGAATTACTGACCACAACTAGACTGGTGATTACTATGTATGCAAATTTCATTAATACTGCCCTGTACACATTTTTGTATTAACTTAGCCCAACATAGCGACCCTCATATTATGCATGGCATTGTATGCTGAGTAAACATCGGAGACAGCGCCGCAAGGCAGCAGTGTGGAGTATTGGTTAGGGCTCTGGACTCTTGACCAGAGGGTCATGGGTTCAATCCCTGGTGTAGGACACTGCTGCTGTACCCTTGAGCAAGGTACTTTACCTAAATTGCTCCAGTAGAAACCCCACTGTATAAATGGGTAATTGTATGTAAAAAATAATGCGTTAAAAATAATGTAATTGTATGTAAAAATAATGTGACATCTTGGAACATCCTGGATAAGGGCGTCTGCTAAGAAATAAATAATAATAATCAAAAGAAGCGCTTAGCCTATTAATTTAGCTATTGACCATTTGCACCGTCCAAACGTTTCAGACAGTGTTTGACTTTTTGTATAGTTTGTCTACTACACTTTAGCCTGTGGTAAATAAAATCCAACCTGTTGATTTTTATTTGACTTTGGCAGTTTTTTTCTCAGCGTGCGGATCTAGGGGCTTGTGATTTGTGACCTATTGGAGATCGACACACCGGTTACTTCTGTTGTAGCGCAAGAAGAAAATATAGGCTGCCAGTAGATTGATAATAAAAAGGTAAATTGATAATTTACTTTTGATTAGTAAACGCCTAAAAAAAAAAACTATTAATGTGCACGTATCTGGTAATTTTTAATTTGGGACACTCAGAGCAATTCAAGACTAATGTATTTTTACCTGTGGAACTAAAGCTGTCAATATTCCGCCATCTTGTATGACAAGTTACATGACAAGCTATGTCACTTAAAACTGCTTCACCACTGGTTGACACCCTTATGACTAATCGGTCTCAGTCAATCTCCGGCAACCGCCGCACACAGACAGACTGATCACATCTGAATGAAACTCCATCTGAAAAAGATTCAACTTGTTCAATCTTCAAATCTGAAGACATCCCGACTGAAATCTGCATAATCTTGATTTTAAGGGCACCCACACTGCTACGATTCATCCAGACTCTGTACGGCCAGTTGAGATGAGATGAGTCGGGACAGCTTGAGGCTGTGTGCGGCGGGCTTTAGAAATGCATCATCTCTGCAATGACTTGTGGGATTGTACTCCTAGGAAATGTGTTATCTCTGATTAAACTCCACAAAGAAGTACATATTCCAGACTTAGAGTTAACGAATGATGAATCAGTTGCATTTCCTAGTTTTGTCACATATTTTCCTTGTCAGTTTATGGACTCGGTAAGACAGTATGACAGTAAAAATGTCACCGCTCCAGATGAAAGGGAAATTTGCTTCCAACTGGCTTTTAAAACACTCAGTCCAGAAGTCAATTGCCATTGATTGGTACTCGTTTTGAAATCAACACATAAATAAATAGTTATGTTTTGATTTGTTTAATACCTGCTGTCAAATACTTCTTAAAGGTAAGTACTCAGAATATAAGAGTATCTGCACACCCCTAGAGTGGTTATTGTCCAAACAGGATTTGAGAATGTTGAAACTTGCTTGAAACGACAAAATATAACGTAAAGACACATTTTTATCTATTTTTGACTTTCGGCTGTGGTGAATTATCTAGCACTACTTGACTTTCCATATAGATTTACCTTTTCACAAAATGTTTACTTACACTTCATTTAAAGACTATTGTCTGTTCAGACTAAATTAAATTCCAAAGCCTCAAAGAGTTGAAAAGGTTAGAAAAAAGGTGATTTCGGTGTGAGTTTTGGAAACCCTTTTCCAACTGAACAACAGCTCTGAAAACCGCCGGGGTGCATGTCTCCTGAAGTTTGGACCAGACAGTAATATTTCAGGACATCAGAAAACAGTGCCCATCTATATTGTTAGAGATGGTCAGACAAAGATATCATGAAAGGGAAGTACTGTATATTTTAAACAATGGATTCGTATTTGGCTATGCCATCACAATTGTTACAGATAGTTCCAGACAAACAGTTACAATGAGATGTTCAAAACTCTCACACAAGCCATGTAACCAACCAATTTTGTTAACTAAATCAAACTTGCAATAAAATCACAATGATATTATCATGCTGATTGCTGTTCTAGCATACATTGGTGTTTGTAAACATACAAAAATCTAATACTAACCAGAATAAAACAGCAGACCAGTCAACTCGTTTAATAATATAGTAAAATGTATCTGTGCCCATTTGTATTTATTTTATGAGTTATCATTGGGTATCTTTTTGTAAACTTACTTGCTGTAGGACTGAAAGAGTCAATGCATATATTATTATTTGATGATATTCAGTAAAACATGGCTGACGTCAATGTGGTTCCAGTATTTAGAGTACAAATAGTGTTCTTAAATCTACAATAATAGTTGGTTAGTTAGTATAGAGAAGTCTGTGAAAAGCGCTTGAAGAAAAACAAAGAATTTGAATACCGACAATGAGGTAAATGGCGAAAATGTTTCTACTTTCATAAGGCAGTACATCACTGCAATATGGAATACATACAATATATGTGGTGCTTGCTTTTATACTTGAAAGAGTAAAGCCTGTAGCACCAGACACGCATTATCAAAGCAATTTCTTTCATGAGTATTTTTACACTTACAGTATTTTTGTTTTTACCTTCCTTGTTTAGTACACCCCAAAGTGCAATAAAAAAAGTATATTTCTAAAGTAAATTTCCTATGACAATGATTTTCCAGTACAATGTCTGTTGTAGAACCATAAACATTTAAAGGTGGGGTTTCCTCACAAGCAGAACTGTACATCTAATTTGGACATAGCCCAGAAAATAGTTTGTTTTCCAGGATTTGTTTGGAAATACATTGTGACAAGCAGCATCTAATAGTGCACTTTGTCATGAAGTTGCTTTTTGGACCAGTTTAAAGGAGATGGTTTACTTTGGCAACATAGTTGTATTTCTGAAAGGAGAATCCGCACATTAATCAAATACATAATCATCAAGCTTGATATATAGACCCCTTTTGCCCTTTCATCTACGCCCCCTTGTCATTTCTTCGTTTGGTCCCCCTCCTTCCCTGCCTCCACCTTGCAGCATGCCTTGTCTAGGGGGAAGGTGGCCTCAAGTGGCACAAGTAAGAGTATACTGAGCGTCAAAAGAAATGTATCACTTATATTTGAGCATCAAAAGAAACTTATCACTTATATTTGGATAAAATTCACTAGATGTGATCGAAAAATGACAAACTCTGTTTTAGAGCAGGTGCAGTGACTTTTTATTGTGCTGACTAACAACTGACATCACAAAGATGCTGCAAAATGATCTGTCGATCTTGGGCAGGTGTTGTGACTCTTGGTCTCCCAGTTCGTGGCCTGTCATTGACAGAGTGTGTCTGGTTATACCGTCTCGCCAGGTTTGAAATTGCTGGCTGTGAGCACCCAAGACGGCGAGCCACAGCCTAAATAATATACCTGTAGTTTTTCTTTTCATTGTTAACATCCTGACAACGTTTTACACTTGTTACTTTAATGTCTGTTTCAAAGCTCTTTTCAAAATGTCTGCTCTAGTGCACTGGGTTTTGAGATCTGTCCTCTAAATCACTGCTGGAAGAAAAAAAAAAAAAACACAAAACAAGTGCCCTGTTTTTTCTGTTCTGTACCACATCGTGGGTTGTTATTGCTATGTTACCTGTTTTACAATGTGGGCAATAATCCTTACACTATCAGTGCACTAGAGCAGACATTTTGAAAAGAGCTTTGAAACAGACTTTAAAGTAACAAGTGTAAAAAGTTGTCAGGATGTTAACAATGAAAAGAAAAACTACAGGTACATTATTTAAACAGTTGTAGCAACATGTGGGGATGGTTAACGCTATTTTCCGGAACCCTGCTACTTACTCTTTAAGACTTCATAAGCATTTTTTGTTTGGCCAAATGTGTGCAAGTTGAAACAGCCCAATTAAAAACAGAACTGTACTGAAAAAACAAATGACTCTGTACTGTAGTATTTAGTCATCAGATCACAACGTGAACTTTTAGTACAGGCTTTGCATGGCATCTGCTACAATGAACATAGGCTTCTGTGGAGATAGAAAAAAAAAAAAAACTCCTTGCACATGATTCAAAGTCCCCTGCAGCCCCTTCACTGAACTGAGCTTTTATCTATTTGTGAGCTGATCACGTGTTGCTGATACAAATGAATGCTGTGGTGTTTTGCTGGCATTTAAAACAGTGCATTCAGCCTTGAACCCTCCTCCCTGACACACTGTCCACAGTCTCACTATCAGTTTTGCATATGACATGTCCTAAATCTGGTAATTGATATGAAAACAAACTTCAGCTTCCTTTATACAAGTCTTTTACATTGGTTAAAGGGTTATATATATATATATATATATATATATATATATATATATATATATATATATATATATATATATATATATATATCACCTAGTAGTGTTTATAACAAACCTATTGCTTGATCTTATCTGTATCCTGTGTTTTATGTATCACAGCGATATATTTTTCAAGATAATCAAAATAGTTTTGATACATCGGTCATAAATCAGCTGGGGAATCTAATCAAATACATACAACACATTGTCATCCTTGATGAAGGCACTAGACAAAATGTAATCTACTGTACTTAACTTAGTTTTGTGTGTTTTACCATATTCAGCAGTATCCCTGTGTTCTGACCTTCAGCACGTCCTGTGTTTGATTCTCCGTCACTGCTCCCTCTAGCAACTATGCTCATTGCATAGGACGATATAAGGCTAGGAATTTTCAATGTAATTGTTCCATTACTGATACAATCTGTATTTTGATTCAGTTTGTTTAAACAACGTCTTTTTTTTTTTTTTTTTAAATAACAGTTTACTATACAAACAACAAAAAACAAGCATGCTTTTCACACCCACTTAATGTTTCACTCTGCTTTCAAGAGTAATACAACATACAGTGCCGTTAAAGTATTTGCCCCCTGTCTGATTTTCTGCATTTTTGCATATTTTTGACACTGAATGTTATCAGATCTTCAACCAAAACCTAATATTAGATAAAAGGGACCCTGAGTGAACAAATAACACAAAAATTGATACATATTTCATTTATTTATTAAAGAAAGTTTTGCAACACCCAATGCCCCTGTGTGAAGAAGTGATCACCCCCTTAGACTCAATAACTGGTTACGCCACCTTTAGCAGCAATAACTGCAACCAAATGCTTCCTGTAGTTAATGATTAGTCTCTCACAGCGCCGTGGAGGAATTTTGGCCCACTCCTCCATGCAGAACTGCTTCAACTCAGTGATATTTGTGGGTTTTCGAGCATGAACTGCTTGTTTCAGGTCCTGCCACAACATCTCAGTGGGGTTTAGGTCTGGACTTTGACTAGGCCATTCCAAAACTTTAAATTTCTTTTTTCTTCAACCATTCTGATGTAGACTTGCTTGTGTGTTTCGGATCATTGTCTTGCTGCATGATCCAGTTGCGCTTCAGCTTCAGCTCACGGACGGATGGCCTGACATTCTCCTGTAGAATTCTGATACAGAGCAGAATTCATGGTTCCTTCAATGATGGCAAGGCGTCCAGGTCCTGATGCAGCAAAGCATCCCCAATCCATGACACTACCACCACCATGCTTGACCGTTGGTATGAGGTTCTTAGTGTGGAATGCAGTGTTTGGTTTTCACCAGACATAATGGGGCCCATGTCGGCCAAAAAGTTCCACTTTTGACTCATCTGTCCATAGAACTCTTGAGGATCATCCAGGTGCTTTTTGGCAAAATTGAGATGAGCATTCATGTTCTTCTTAGTGAGCAATGGTTTCCACCTTGCTACTCTGCCATGAATCCCATTTTTGCCCAGTGTCTTTCTGATGGTGGAGTCATGAACACTGACCTTAGCCGAGGCGAGAGAAGCCTGCAGATCCCTGGATGTTGTTCTAGGGTTCTTTGTGACTTCCTTGACGATTTTACGCCTTGCTCTTGGAGAGATTTTGGCAGGACAGCCACTCCTGGGAAGATTCACTACTGTCCTAAACTTTCTCCATTTGGACAATATGGCTCTGACTGTGGATCGGTGGAGCCCCAGAGCCTTAGAAATGGCTTTGTAACCCTTTCCAGACTGATAGGCATCAACAACATTTTTCCGGAGGTCTTCAGGAACTTCTTTCGTTCGTGGCATGATGTGCCTCTAGAATCTGTGTGCTGACAACTTCACTCTGATGGTAAGGGCCAAAGTTAATCAGATTTATATTGGGCAGGACTGGCCCAAATCAGGCCTGGTTGTTAACCAAAGTACTTAAACAGCTGACCCTAGTTATCCCTTTAATTGGGTTGAGTTAACTTTGGGTGGGGGGGGGGGGGGGGGGCAATAACTTTTTCACACCTGAAGATTGCATGTTTGATTACCTTGCACACCAAACAAATGAAAGCAGCACCAAACTTTGGTGTCGTTTTTTCTCTCAGACTCCCTCTATATACTACTACAACCCACAAAAAAATCTGACCAAATGACCTTGCTCTTATTGTATTACTTGTATTGTAACACATGAAATGTATTTGCTTACGATTGTAAGTCGCCCTGGATAAGGGCGTCTGCTAAGAAATAAATAATAATAAATACAATGTTAAAAATGTGCAAAAATGTAGAAAATCAGACGGGGCAAATGCTTTTTCACGGCACTGTAGATTCAGATACCATCCTAATGTGAAGATTAGGACTTATTACTACACATGATGTCAGGAAATACCAACCAATTAATAAAGCTCAGTATGATGTGGGCTGTGACAGAGTAGCAGCAAGACAGAGACTAAGACGCCAGGAAACTTCAGTACAAAGTGCAAACACACACTTTAATAAACAAAAACTTTAAACAAAACACAGGAACAAAATAACAAATAAACAGGCAAATGGGCCAAACTAAAGGCTTAAACAAACACAAAAATGTAGGTTTGGCATTCGCCTTCACTGAATTTTACAAAAACAAAATGTGCATAACCACAGTATCAAACCACAGTGTACACTCACCAAACCCCCAATGGACCCCTTTGCTCTCCTTTTATGTGACGTGGCTGCTCCTAATTAGCACTTAATCATTCGATTAAGGAGCAGCAACATTCTGACATGTTTCTGGCAGGGATAGGAATTAACCCCATCCCTGCCAACCACTACCAAAACACCACAAAACACTACACTATTTATAGGTATATAAGCCACATGGGCTTATATTTAATTTGTTTTAAAACCTCTTCTATGGTCAGCATCATGAAAAAGCAACACGGTCATCTTGAATTTGTCTTCTGACAATTTTTTTTATTTTTTATAGATGGGTATTGTTTGAAAGTCTACATTATCTGCAGTGGTGACTATGTACAGTACATAATCATAATTGTAAGTACACCACCCACTCGATATATCACGAGTGTTGGGATCCAGTACAAAACCGCTATATATATGGGGCAGCGATATAGTGAGAGACCCATAGAAAAACAAATAGGCTAATAATAAATACTGTACAACCACTCCCTCGTTTTATCTGGGGCGTCAGGGTCCAATATAAATCCTCTACGCAACCTGCTTTTTTTTAATTTTTCGTATAAAAAGCAGCAAGCTAATTCGTACAGCGGAGGGTAACTGCTTCTCATGAACTTCAGTCTCCAATTAATTTCATTAATCTTCCTCTCCTTTCTCAAATGCCCAAACCGCTGCATTGAAAGAATCCATTGCCATTACATAGGAGGCTTGTTGCTAGGGAGCTGATGTCACTGCTACCTTGTTAGTGCATTTCTTAAAAAAAACACTTCAGCAAGTAGATATTTAATTTGCTTTGTGTTCTTGTGCAATGTGTGTGTATATGATAACAGTACAATATGAATGCTTTGTTTTTAATTATTATTATTATTATTATTATTATTATTATTAATATTATTATTATTTATTTCTTAGCAGACGCCCTTATTCAGGGCGACTTACAATTGTTACAAGATATCACATTATTTTCCATTTGACGGAGATGCTGTTTTTGGTTCATGCAAATGGTCCTCATATTTTGGGGAAAGATACAGACAGCTAAAAGGACAGAATTGCATGTATGGAAAACAGGATACATTTAAGGGAAATTATATTAAGTTAAATGAACCAAGTAAACAGAAACACAGAAAATACAAAAAAAAAAAAAAAACTGTCCAAAGGAAAAAAGGAAAATGACCCCCTGTCATGGATGGCTGGTGGATGATGTCAGACCAGACCAGGAAATACAGATTCTCAGTACTGCAGGGTTGAGACACAAATGCGCTCCTTATTTAATTATAAATAATAAACAAAACAAACCAAACAGTCTCAAGGGCCGTACAAACAGTTTAAACAAAACAGAATATATATATATATATTTTAAAATACTGCGGTTTTATACCGAGATGCCGGTTTAACACATACAATGCACAGCTTCACAAAAACTCCCCTAAACCCAATGATATTTCTTATATACACCCTCAGCACACAAACCCTCACCCTCACCCTCACCTTCACCTTCATTCTCAACACTCCCTCGTTCTAACACCCATGATCACTCTATATATACACCTGTGGCTGGAGTCTTTATTAATAATTTAAACATTTATTCAGTTGACGGCTCTAGCCACATTCCCACGTGTGTTTGCAGGGAGGATTTTAACTCCCTCCCTGCCACCCAATACTCCCCACATACAGTATACACACTCATGCACTGGCAGGGCTTTCACGCTGCCCCACTGCCACACAGTAATAATATAAAATTGTGACAGGGTGCCCGCCCTTTATATGATATGCGCTATATTATGTGTATTATTATTGTTTTCATTATAATTATTGTTATTTTTTTTGTTTGTGTATAGATATAGGTGTATTTGATTAATCATTGTGATTATACTATTGTTTGTTTTGGATCGGCAGGGAGGGGGTTAAATTCCTCACCGCTAAATACATGTGAGAATGTGGCTGGAGCCTTAATTAGCTAATTGTTAATTATTGATTAATTGGGCTCCAGCCACAGACTATAAAAGCCAGGAGGATTCATTTGTCTGTTTTGGTTTGGTTTAATTTGATTTGATTTAATTTGATTTGGGAGCGACACAGAGAGTAAGCGGTACCTGTAATAGTGTATATATAGGTACTTGTTTTATTTGATTTATTTGTTCCTGTGTTGTGTTTTCAAGCTATTTTGTTTGGCCCTTGTGCCCTTTTATTTTGTGTTTTAAAAACTCTTTATTTTGTTTAATAAAACACTGCGCAGCCACACAGTTTTTGCCCTGCGTTCCTGCTGTTTATGTACTGCTTTTCTCGAACTTGACGTCACCCACACCAGCCATCCTGCCACAAAAATACATTAATATAATAACAATAACAACAGTAACAATAATAATACAAATAAACACAGAGTTCCCATTAACCTTGAGTTTCCCTCATCATGTGTGAAGGCCCAGAAGAATAGAAAGTATTTGCATAATAAAGGCTACAAGGCTAAGGAAATGGAAGTTAAAACAAACCCAATCAGTCAGCAGAATGGAATCTTACAGAGAGGCATAATGACCTGCAGTAATCTGGAAGAACAACCAAAGAAGCTCTGGAGCTTAATATGGAAATAGACCAACTGTAATTGGTAACTGATACTCAGGGCTGAAAGAAACTCTTGCCATATCAGCTCACATGCACATTTAAACAGTGGTGCGCATGAGTATTGACACTCTAGTCATTTAATTGTTATTCGACTTGTGCAGTGAGCTTGTTCCAATATAACCAAAGTACCATTAACTAATACATTTAAGGAGGTCATAACACATTTTAGTAAGGAAAAACTGAATGGATTAAGGAAACAATACTTAGGGCACCACTGTACATCCAGCTTCCACTTACCTGTACACTTTCAGTTGAATGGTTTGTTTGGAAATGTCTTTCCCTCCAGTTATCCATGGAACATCAATTTGGTTGGAAGTTTTGGTTAAGGAAAAAACATTGTATTTCATCTGACTCTAATTGGAAAAGTTTTTAGAACATTTGTGTACCACATAATCAAAATATTCATGCACATCTCAGTCAGAAAGATAATTATAATATTTCAAAAGATTGTTTTGTTGTTTAGTAGGCAAGTGATTAAAAGGCAAAACAACAGTGTTCACTAGATTCTGTTCCAATTGATGAGACTAGACAGGCGTAAAATATGTGGTGTTTTAAAAATACCACCAAGACACTAATTAGTATACAAGCCAGCCCGTGATTGAGTAGAATATAGTTCCTCCCTGCTCTGTTTGCCCTTCACTCCGGCTGTTTTACAGGGCACCCTGCTGGCTTTGTCAAGCACAGTTTTCAATCATTAAAGAAGTGAATGACTAAATGGGTTCCACAAGACATTGGAGTTATAACTTCAAATTCATTGTTCCAATGCATTTCGAAAAAACGGAATGGCTTATTTCAAAACAAATTAGCAATTAATATAAAAACGCAATGACAAGCAATGTTTAATGTTTTGGAAATTAAGTTTAATCTCTCCCTTTATTATACAGTATTTGCGTAATGCATTAAGAAATAAACTAAATGTTAACCAAATTTCAGTATATGAATGCATTTTTAATACCGGCTGCCTGAAGAAAAAAAGTATTTGTGATCTGCGGAAGTCAATAATTCCAAACATTTGTATTATCCCTCCTATGGTCAAGGTTTTACACCAGTGTTAAAGTAAATGTGGTGTGAGTGGGTTGTAGTTGTGTTAAAAAATGTTTTGTTAAGAAATTCTTCATCGACAGTGGAACTGCTGATGTTTTTGAAAAGGATCATGCAGATGCATCTTGTCTTTGGGCACATGCAGAGCAATTCTACGTATACAGTGATCTGATAACCTGCATACAGAACATTTTTAGTTCAGTTTGTGAAATTTAGGTATGCTGTGTACTAACTATAATTAACGTTTTCATGCAGGACACCTTTAAATACAGGACCATATTTCCAGTGGGGTACAGCTGCTAAGTCAGACGGTGTTTTCATGATACACTGTAAATCTTGCTTCCAGCAAGCAGAAATTATCAACCACATTTATTTATTTTTTTATTTTATTTATTTCTTAGCAGACACCCTTATCCAGGGCGACTTACAATTGTTACAAGATATCACATTATTTTTATATACATTTACATAATTTTTTTACATACAATTACCCATTTATACAGTTGGGTTTTTACTGGCGCAATCCAGGTAAAGTACCTTGCTTAAGGGTACAGCAGCAGTGTCCCCCACCTGGGATTGAACCCACGACCCTCCGGTCAAGAGTCCAGAGCCCTAACCACTACTCCACACTGCTGTCCCACATAGATTCAGTTTATCCCAGAGTAAGGTGTACAAAATGTTATTTGTTAAAGACAAAATTCTAAACTAAGGGGAAAGAGTACCTCACCAAAAACATTTACTATTCTCTCCCTCAACCAGCTTTTACAACTGTAATGCAATAAAATATTTTTTTTTGGCGAGAGAATTCAGGCTTAGTTGTATTGTCACACGCTTCCTGAATGACATAACAGTAACAGTAGTTTGTAGCTATAAGGCTAATGTATGGTAGGATTTACAGTCATACTGTATTTTAGTTAAAATTTCTTATGATTTTGGGAAACTGCAGAATAAAGTAACACTAAAAAGAACCTGTGAAATGAGGACTTGTAGGGGAAAGGGACCCTAGAGTGAATACAAATGCCCTGCCACTTCATTTCAGGAGGGAGTACCAGATACAATCACAGATTGTTCTCTTTCATGCTTCATAAAATGTTTGTGGCAATGCCAAATATCTAGAAATATGAGTCATCAGACTTGATATATTCAGAGTTGTTTCCTGCTAGGCTTGCTCTCATCCATTTCTTATTAATAGAAAAGCAGTCACAGGTCAGATACACTTTATGGCCACCTTGCTCCCGACCTTTCTTTCCCACAAATATGTAGCTCATAGTTTATTCTATTAATTTACTATGTTCGACTGCACATATCCATGCACTGTACTGTCCTGTAATACTGAGATGAAATATGCAATTTAACTAAAATAAGTAAACAATAATAATTACTATGAGTGAATATTTATCAGAGAAAATTGGAAATAATACTCCATTCACCACCTTCATACAGTTAAAACTATAATTTCTATTAACTGGTATTAAATTTAAGATGCTGATAAATTCCCTTTTTTTAAAATAAATATATAGTGCAATAGATGGTCCTGGAGCACAGGAGCTGTGGTTTGCTTCCCCCCAGACTAACTTTATGCAAGGTATTGCAATTGCATTAAAACGCTTTACATGAAGCTACAAGAAACTGTCAACGGGAATACAAACATATATATATTTTTTAATTTTAAAGGCAAGTCATTTAAAGTGGTATGAAGTATTATTGGTTCTTTATATGGACCATTAAAGAACATCAGCAAACTTATATTAAAAATAATGCAGTTCAGTTCCAGAGTGTTTTGTTTAAACTCTGTGGTGAAGAGTCCAAATAAGTTAGCTCTATATTATTAGCTATTGCAAGTATGTTAATGCTAGAATTTGGGGATAAAGTGTTGATAGCTAAATAATTTAGCAGTGGATGTTTATTTTTACTGTTGTACTAATTATTCCGGTATTGTATTTTGTTTTTCAAGCACGATATGTTAGTTATAGTTAAAGTTGTGTTTTTCTACATAACGTTTTTCTTTGATTCAATAGCAGGTTTAATTTGGATCCGTTCTGTACAGGAAATCATTTTTGCAGGACATTTCCAATATAAGCTGTAGATTTTTTTTTCAATGAAGTCTATATCTTGCTCAGAACTAAGGAGAACCTGATGTTGATTTTAGCAATAATTAATAATTTTTTTAGAGCACTTATCTCCTTCATTCTCCAAGGGTGTGTCATTAGTGTGCTATGTAATGTTTAATGCAACTGGAATTGGCACTCTTTGAAATATAATATGATGTCCTACATTCTAACTGCATGCTGCATAAAAATTATATTTTTACATATAGACCTAACATAAAATGTATCACAGTTGAATTATAACTCTGACATATATAATGTATTCTAGTGTAGCTACTAGAATATGATCAGCTTTAGGAACTTTATTTTTAGACGCTTTTGCAAAGACTAATTATAATATTATATATTGCAGGAAACCGACCTTTTGGATATCGTCAATATCAAGGATGCAAGAAATGGGAAATCTGTGAAAACGCCAAAGGTAAGTTCTTTAAGGTAGACGGAGCAAAGGATTAAAGGCAGTCACCAAGTTGAGCTAGCACTTCATGACTTCTTATTCAAATGTCCTTTTAATCAACGTCCATAGTTGCTGTGAGAAGTTTATTTTTTATTTACATTATTTTTCCAGTTTAAAGTTTGAATGGCTGGCAATCAAATTTAGACCTATAATTTCCAAAATCACTATCCTTATTCATTTGTCCTGATTATTGAGTGGTTATGTGAAATGTGTTGCAAGCTCTCCAAAGACAAACAAGAAGCAAGAATAAACATTGAACATGATATATGAGCGAATAATTGGATAATCTAGCCATAGGCTATTGTACAAAATGTTATGACTTGTTATCCCTCACGGGATGCATATCCCTGACTTTAGGGATATACTGTAATTTATTGTATTCAACTAACAAGAAACTAAAAGTGGATACTGTTTTTACGCACGCATTATATGCATACATTAAATAATTATTTTAATACCTATGTTTGGGTATTTCTGTAGTACCAGATATTTCAGAATGTTATCTGCAACCTTACAGACGTTTTAGAAGCAGTGTGGCACGTCATACATATCATGTTCACACTACTTAAAAAACCTCTATAACACGTAAAAAACAAATCATATATAACAGGTGGGTAGCAGCAGAAGTGGCTGTCAGGAAGTGACTGTCAGGAGCTATCTCAGAAAATCACTGGTGTGAGTAACTGGCAGGGGAATGGGAATAAAAAAAAAACAAACACCACCACCACATTTTCTGATCTAAGAAACATGTGGGGGTTGCTATTTAAGCATGTCTTCCAGTAAAACCTGCCCATTTATTCATGGTACATGAGGTGTATTTACTGGGTACCATTGTTAAATATGCTACTATTGTCCTAGAGACTTTCACAAGCAAAACTGGTTTGGAAGCAGTACATAGAGAACCCATAATAAAAAGATGAAGGTAAGTATAAGTGACTGATAAAGGCACCATGTAGAATGTTTATATACTTGACACTTGGAGGCAATTAAATAATGTATTACAAAAAGAAAAGTAAAACTTTGTGGGAACTATATTAAACCAGAATGGCAGACAGTAGAAGATACATATCCCAGTCCTCATGTAAAACTAGGCACTGACCTACATATTGAAACATAACCTTATGGAACTGTATTTAGAAATGTATTGAATGTGATTAGTCTGACTCATATGTGGGAGTTCTGATTTAAGTTTTTTTTTTTTTATGTTTTATGCTTTTATATTCTTTACTTTTTTATTGTAAGTCATTGGGTCATGTTTTTAAAAAATCTATTTGCTCAGCTTTCCAGCAGATCTTAATAGAAAAAGGTTGCTGGTGAGCAATGGTTCCTGAAAAGAAATAACATTCAATGAGTAAGGCATCTCCAAACTTGCAAACCTAACTCATCCCTCAGTCCACAGGGTGCAGTTAGAACCCACAGTGTACAGTGGTAATCGCCTGCTTGGAATAGCAAACATGTATTAGAGTATATTCTCCCTTTAGAATAATAAAATTGTTTAGCAGAGAACAAATTCAAGGTGAAATGACTGTGCAATGCTGTTAATTCAGTTCCCACTTCACAAACCTTTGACTTCAGGACATAGGGCGTTACACCACACAAGGCAAATATGCTTTATTAATGTATAATTACTATTCATTGACTCAATAAGTTAGCCACCTGGAAAGTAAAAACAAATAGAATTATTCTTTTATGACTAAAATCTGACGGGGGGTGGGGTCAGGAAAACAACAGACAAAAAGATAGGGCTCCACAGAGAGGGACTTTAATAGAGAATGAGACGTGGAGACATGAGACTTCTAGATCAAAGAAGCAAAGGTGCTGGTCAGAGGGAAGCTGACCCTTATTCCTACTTTTTAAAACAGGCTGATTTTAAAGTCGTCTTGTCATCTATTCATCATTTTAAAGATCTCTTAGGTCTGTACAGTGTAATCGATAGTTTGGGAAACATACTGTGCATGTTTAGTAGTAACGTCAGGCCAGTTTTATCAGACCAGTTTTGGATATACAGTTTTACCACACTGACTACAACATCCTTCGCTATCTTAAAGGTATAGCACCCTGGCATCAGAAGACCATGGCAGTTTCACAGGGCAGTCACATTACAAGTGACTATGTCCAGGACAATGTACCTTAATGAGTTAACATTGTGTGTATCATTAAGCAGCTGTGTATGTCATCATATTCGTTGATATTATAGATGTAGATGTGTTGTAGACATGCAGTGCATGTATAAATATTTAGACAGCTGTGGCTCTCCTGTAGTTTGGCAGTTCTCACGCCATTCAGGGTAACTGTAGCTGGGTGGTGGAGAGTTAAAAGAGTTAGCGTGCCTGCCAGTGCCTGCTTATGATTCACACAAATGCCTTGTTTCCATGACATCACCAATGTGTTCTAACTTCCTTGAGTTAAAATACATGTTTACGGAAGATTTCAAAGTAGCATTGTGGCAGAAGAGTGAGTCTTAATTTAATAAAGTAACGGTGAATACAACATTTACCTTTCTGCAAAGTGCGGTATGAAGGATCTGTGTTCCTCATATGTGAATAGTGTGCAGAGTTGGACTTTACTGACTGTGTGCTTTAAATAACTGACATTCCAGCATTTTCAATGGGCTCATCCAGTTGATATTTCCCGTAATAACCAAACGGTTATAATGGGAAACACACACTCATTAACACCAGCAACAGAGTGCGACCCCAGCGCGAGCTTTCATACTGGAAATAATTCCACAACAAGCAACACAGAACTTTAGAACTCTGGCAGGAAACAAATTGCTCACCAGAGATTATAAAAAAAATACTGCACAGGGTAGTGTGGGATATGAGAATTGAATGGCCGCCCTCAGGGTTTATGTAGCATCCCACCCCTTGGGTGGGCATTAAATTATCATATTACACACTACCCTATGTATTATTATCTTTATAACTTATGATACCGTAATTGCATATATTATTTTTATTTGATTTGAATTTGATTTGGTGTTTATTTAAAATGTATTTAAGTTCTTGAACTGTTTTAAGATAAAGTCGGTGGAGAGGGGGTGGTGGGTTACATGGTTATGGTAACAATAAAAGGCAGCTATAAGATATTTGGGGAGAGAGGCTGAAGGGATAGCATTAGTAAGTTGGTACCTGTATATGTCCAGAGCTGATTGCTTTATATGAATCTTTGGCTTACCTATTTTATTTTGTTTTCCAGTTGCAGTTAATTTGTTCATACATATATATGTAATCTACTATTGTATAAAGGCAGAAAAAAGGAAGCACACTTCACTTCATTGAACACAAACATATAACATAAAAAGGGTGTAAATTAAAGAAATAATATTGTGTTTTAAATTGTAGTAACATGTAGTTTTCACATCTAACCAAATTTAAAGCAAGATTAAAATGCTACAATGGATTTGTCGTATGGCAAAACATTTTTGTTTCTAGCATTTTCTGAAGAAATATTTCAACTGAATAAATCATGTCAGATTGCATACAGTATTTAAATCAGTCAATTTATAGAAATAACAGATTGTTGTAGTATACATACATGTTAGTTGCAACCTGAACCTGATGTTTCTGAGTGCTTAATGCAAGTAACACCTAACAAAGCACTTGACATGCATCACATGCAGGGTAGTGGTACAGGTACAGTAGCTTAGAATAATGGCATTGTAAATGCAATCGTTTGGTAGTATTCTGCAGTGAAAGTCACATTGTTCAGACATACAGTATGTCAAATTCCTGGGCTCCTGTTGTAACAAACCAGACACTGGCCAGGAAATGAACTGGATTGACGTAATATTGGGAGAAAAATCTGCAATCTCAACTCATTAAAATGATTTCTGTCCTTGAATTCTGAAGACCATCTTTTTTAGTCCCTGCTTGTGTATTTTTTTATACACTGTTTAACATGATATAGAACCATATTCAACAAGTAAAAGCACAATAATTAAAACCAGGACTCATTTTTACACGTTAAAAGGTCCCCCTTTCACGCTGAAACGTTTGTATACTTGTAAAGTTTGACTATTTTACAAGGGCTTGTAGTGGGTTGCTTATTTACCAACTGCTGACTGTTGAAACATTTAATGAATATACTTTGTGTCAATCAATCTTTCACAAAAATAAATGCTTTATTTAACAGCTGGGGTCACTGCATTTGACAGACATGCAGCTTTCTTATTTCTAAACCTTACAATAAGTAGGTACATAAACAAATAATGTCCCTTTAAACATGTTTGTATGCAGTAGAAGATTTAGCTATTGTAATCTATTACTTGACAAACACATACACTGTGATCATAGCTTTTAAAAAATGCACAAACAGGTTTATTTTACACTGTTAGCAGCTAGCAAACCATTTTTGCAGCCTATACATTAAACAAGTTAGGTGATAAAAACTGGATGTTAATTACAGTCATTAGCTGATGTGGGGAACAGATCTTTGTAAAACATAGCATGCCAGCTGCTGGATAGCATAATTAAACCAAATATCAAGTCAGCTACCTTCAATTGTGACAATCTATGAGAATACCAGTCTTGATATTTGTTTGAAGATGATATTAATACCAGTGTCTTGAGATGTTCTGTAATTCACATAGGAAAACTGATGGGTGGTAATAGATTCATGCTAAGTCATTGTGAGTCACTGCAAATGCAGAAATGTGGACAAGAGTAAATATTGACTAGCTCTCCACAAAAAGAAGTCATTCACACAATAAAGGCCTTATAATTTGTCTACTGGTAGTACAATCTTCCAGTTCATGGTGTACATGATATAATTTGACTGTGCTGACTATACAAGTGCCTTTTTACTTAGAATTGAGTTAAAGTATTTATCCCTCTCATTTTATTACCTACTATTGTATAAAGGAAGAAAAAAGTAAGCACACTTCACTTCATTGAACATGAATGTAGAATCTAAAAAAGGGGTATAAAATAAAGAAATAATCATCACTATACTGTGTTATAAATTTTAGTAACAAAATTTAGTTTTCACATCTAACCAAATTTAAAGCAGGATTAAAATGCTACAATGGATTTGTCATACGGTAAACCACTTTTCTCTAGCATTTTCTTAATAAATAATAAATAAATTCAATTGACTAAATCATGTAAGATTATTATTATTATTTATTTCTTAGCATACGCCCTTATCCAGAGCGACTTACAATTGTTACAAGATATCACATTATTTTTACATACAATTACATTATTTTTTTTACACATTATTTTTACGTACAATTACCCATTTATACAGTTGGGTTTTTACTGGAGCAATCGAGGTAAAGTACCTTGCTCAAGGGTACAGCAGCAGTGTCCCCCACCAGGGATTGAACCCACAACCCTCCGGTCAAGAGTCCAGAGCCCTAACCACTACGCCACACTGCGTGAAATAAGATGTAGTTGTAACTGAAAAAAGCTAAAGCTTACAAAATGAGGTTTCTCATTTCAGATTGCATACAGTATTTAAAGCAGTCAATTTATAGAAATAACAGATTGTTGCAGCATTATCCATTGTATAATCCCAATAACACGGTGTAGATGGTAGGGGTTGGCTAAGGCCAAAAGGCAATTGTACTGCATCATGTTACTGAGTTTCCTTTTCATGTTTGTTGCCTTGAGAACAACATCCAGGAGGTTTGCAGAATGACCTCTGTGTAATGCATGTTTTACCCTTCCTTGGTTAGCCTAAAATATGGTACATTTCTTCTTTCAGGGGGAGGGGAGCTTTCTCAAGTGTTTAAGGAGAGTGAATATGAATTACAGATGGGTAATGTCATGCCTTTAAGACAGAACGACTGATGGTGCTTGGTCAGCCCCTCATAAAGGTCATACTTATAAATTAATTAGGTGTGTCTATGTTTACCTGCATCTGAAGCAGCATTAGACCATAATATGGATTTTGTATTTTAAGCACCATATAGCTTATAATCTATATCCAGCAAAACAGCTACAACCTTCAAATTCACCTTCAGTAAATTGTTTCTGAAAAGCATATTTGTTGTGGCATTTATGCAAACCAACACAAACACAATTACATATACAATACTGTATCTCTTGATACTCTTGAAAACTCCCAGATCAATATATAGTACTGTAGTTGACAACAGCTGGCAAAACATACAAATGAAGAGACCTCCTTAGGTTAATGTGGAACATTTCTGCAGTATTGTTGATGACAGCAAATCTTAAAGTACATTATACAAATGTTGTTGGATAATGTGTACGAAGATGAGGTCAAATAGGGGTTTTAAATGCAGTGTGAGTCAAATGCAACATGTACACCATTAAAAAAGAGATTTGTATGTTCAGAAATGAACATCAGTGTTAAGTCATCTGAGCCAATTCAATTTAATCAAAGACTGTATCCTAGTACGTTAGCAGGTTGTCGCAATGTCCTTATATAGCAGTAGTATAAAATAAATGAGAGTTTCAGAATTGCTGTTAGTCCATTTGCAGGAAACAGATTAATGTAATTCCTGTTTTGAAATAAGATGTAGTTGTAACTGAAAAAAGCTAAAGCTTAAAAAATGAGGTTTCTCTTATTTCAGACTGGTGAAATCAGGATAGAAGGGTTTCT
The DNA here is from genome assembly GCF_902713425.1 of Acipenser ruthenus. Lineage (NCBI taxonomy): Eukaryota > Metazoa > Chordata > Actinopteri > Acipenseriformes > Acipenseridae > Acipenser > Acipenser ruthenus. The sequence goes on along the minus strand of NC_081193.1, from coordinate 44,546,006 downwards.
GATTCTTAGCGAGGAACCGTGATTTACATTGATTGATTTTTTAAGACTAAAATATGTTTAATAAATTTAAATTCTGATGGTATCCTTATATTCGTATACTGTGTTCTATATAATGCCGTATACAATGAAATCGTTGTCAATAAAAATTGACATCCCATGCCACATAGATACAAAAAAATTAAAAAAGGTTGGATCCCACATCAGAAACATTACTGTTTGTTTTGTTAGATGTTTCATAAGTGGCTATTTTTAGGCTAAATATATGCAGATAGAAAAAAAAAGAAAACCACTCTAGCCTAGAAAATATGACACTATGAATCATAATCTAGTGAAGTTATGTACTGATTATCCTCAGAGCAGTTTACTAATTATGCTAGCCAGTAGATTAGTGATTCAAAACAGGAAATGCATTCTGTTTTGCATTATTTTGTTGACAAGAAGTAAAGGATATGGCTTAGAAGGATGGTAATCTAAGTAAAATAAACCTGTAAACATTTAGAAAGTGAAAGTGATGAGAATGGAACAAAATGTATTAATTCCCTATCAAGTCAGAAATGTAACTGTCATGGAGATAAAGCACCACCCACCCATTACACCTGCAATTTGAACACAGTCCCCTTTCGGGGCGTGACTACTACTTTAGTCACGGAACCAACAGACGCCGTGGTGTTGTCTCAGGAGATGACAGTCCTGCTACGAAAGCAGGTATTTGCACGGTAAACCCTCTTCACCTGAAAGAAGAGTTTTACTCTAGGTATGTACTGGTGCCCAAGCAGGATGATGGCCTCAGACCAATTCTCTCGGAGGTTTTAAGATGTTGACCATGCAACAGCTGCTGCAGTCAATAAGGCCAGTCGACTGGTTCACCACGGTGGACTTGAAAGACGTTTATTTTCATATCCCTATTAGACCAAGGCACAGGAGGTACCTGCAGTTCGCTTTCCAAGGGGCAGAGTACGAGTTCCGGATACTGCCATTCTGCCTCTCTCTAGCACGCTGTGCCATTTCAAAGTGCATGGAGGCTATTCTGGCCCCACCCTCGCAGATAGCCTCCTATTTGGGAGTGTGCCTGTACTCCAGGTCCATGCTGTCCACTCTGTCGGATGACAGGGTGCAGAGAATAGCCACTTGTATGAAGTTTTTTCAGCTCAACAGAAAGCTCACAGTAGTGTCATTCCAGAGGCTTCTGGGCTTGATGGCAGCAGCTTCTCAGACCCTTCCTTTGGGTCTCCTGCGCATGCACCCTCTCCAAGCCTGGTTCAACAGCAGGGTTTTCAGCCCGCATTGAACTGTGGCCACCTGGTAACAGTGACTGATCACTGTCTGAAGGCACTTTCTTGGTGGACACAGCCTGCCCATATACACTTAGGCGTAACATTGGGCAGCGCCCCCAGAAGGGAGGTCATCACCACGGACACATCCAACTTCGGCTGGGGCGCTGTGTGGAATAGCAGGGGAGTGCAAGGGGTATAGAACCCCCCATGGCAGGGTTTTCATATTAGTGTTTTGGAGCTGCAGGCTATGTTTCTAGCCTTGCGGAATTTTTTACAGGAGATTCAAAGGAGACACGTGCTTGTCTGGACAAACAACACTACTGTGATGGCTTATATAAACCACCAGGGTGGCCGGTCCCCCGGTCTCCATTGAGTAGCCCGCAAGTTGTTGCTCTTGACGCACGATCACTTCCTCTCACTGCGAGCAGTACACCAGCTCGTGGTGATAAACTGGGTGGCGGACCTTCTCTCAAGGGGAGTTCTGAGCTGAATGGAGGCTTCATCTGGAGGTGGTGAGCCTCATATGGCAGCAATTTGGGAGAGCAGAGATAGACCTCTTTGCTTCCCAGGAATTGACCCATTGTCCCCTCTGGTTCTGCATAACAGGAGCCGGGGACCCACTGGCGATAGATGCCATGGTACACCAATGGCTGAGGCAGCTGCTGTATGCCTTCCCACTGCTCGCCATGTTCCCGCTGTGTCTGGAGAAAATCAGACAGGACACGGCTAGGGTGCTATTAGTAGCTCCTTACTGGCCCAGGAGACACTGGTTTTCAGCTCTGATGCAGCTCCTGAGCAGCCAGCCGTGGAGCCTACCCAAACGCCGTGACCTGCTCAGTCAGGCGTGGGGGACATTATGGCATCTCGACCCATTGAGCCTGTGGCTCTGGGTCTGGCCCCTGAATGGCATCATTTGGGCCATCTGGGGCTTTCTAATAGGGTCATTGACACCCTGCAGAAAGCCAGAGCAGCGTCCAAACTTTCCCAGTATTGGCACAAGTGGAGCGTCTTTCATAACATTAAAGTTCTATTTGGCAGCCATTTTACCTTGCCATATCAAAATTGATTCAGTCTCCCCAAGAGCTAATTTCCTGACAGGGCAATTTTTAAAAAGAGCTTGGCGGCTTCGGCCACCTATAAAGGACTTTGTCCCTTGTTGGAGGCTTAACATGGTGCTCTCATGAAGTCCCTGTTTGAGCCCTTGCATTCAGCTGAGCTGAACTACTTATTGCTAAAAGCGGCTTTCTTGCTTGTAATCACATCCACTAAGCAGATGGGTGAGATGCAAGCATTTTCGATTGTGAAAGCCTGCTTAACCCTTTGCAGTCCATTTATTAAGTGCGCATCAGGCGCGTCAGGTCCAATTTATTTTCACATGCGCATTTAATTTTAGACGCGCTGTTTAAAATGTATTTTTTTCCACAGTCAAACGGGTTTAAATGGCCCTGCATATCAACAAAGCACTCACCAGGCATCTCCAGCCCCGCCACACCCTTTAGTTCGCTATCGCTTTCATCTATGTAAGAAATAAATAATAATAAAAATAATAGTCGTACATACCGATCAATCATCTCCGGATCACTCGTTTTATCACCAAACTCCTCAATATTGCGATCAAAGTCATTATTTTATTACTATAACATCTGAAAAAAGCTCTGCAAATGTCCATGATAGTCTCTGTGCGCTGACGCACTCAGCCAGCTTGTTTACTATGACCGCCCCGTTATCTGATACCAGGGCCATATGTATGACCATTCATGAGATACGCCTTTTTTTTTTTTTTTTCCCCCGACTTGTCTCGGCTCCTGTCGCTACCACTCGGCAATTGAATGGTTTTCTCGGCTTTTTCCGGAGAAAAAACTATTAGAAACCCGTTTTTTGCGTTGCTATAATGATGTTGGACCCAGTCTGACAAAGGACCTGAGAGGAATAATTGCAATGTCGGACCCAGTCCGACAATGGACCGCAAAGGGTTAAGGCCAGGACAAAGCTTATGCTTCGTACCAATCCTGTTTTTTTGCCAAAAACCATCTCAGCATTCCACATTAACTAGTCTGTGGAATTAGAGGCTTTCCATCCGCCTCCTTTCCAGTCTGACAGGGAGCGACAGCTCCATACGCTCTGTCAAGGACATATGGAATACAGCGGTGTGGGCTACTCCCCATACTTTTACATGGTTCTATCGACTGAATGTCATGGATCCACAAAACCCTGGCTTTGGAAAGAGAGTTCAACCCTTACAACATAAAATTCAAATTTTCTAGCCCTTGCTACTTGTACTGAGGTTCCTAATGGTAACGCTCAAGGTGGCCTTTGGCTTAGCCTTGTAGCATTCCAGTTGGTCTGCAAAATTGCCTTGCAACAGCTTTGGTATTCATACCCATGAGGTAGTGGTTACATTTCGTACTTGATAGGGAACTGTGCCAAAGTGGTTAACTTGTGCAGGTGAAGGTAATGCAGCAGTGATCAAGAAACAGACAGACAACGATATCCAGGTGCAATGATGATTTATTTTTACAATCTAAATGCCTGATGGCGAACAATGTATTGCTTATTTGTAATCTGCAGGTTGGCCCCGAAATAATAACAGTCCAATTTTAATTCACCCACACGTAACCCATACACAAAACACCAGTCCACAGTGCGTGCTCTAGTGCTCGAGGTGAAAATACAGTTCTTTAGTGCAAACACAGTGAAGTATTTTCCGCTCCTCCAATCCGCGGATGCCACATTGTTTCCCTTCTGGGTCGATGATTTAGTGTACCGTAGCTCCGCCCCCTTTCTAGATGGCCGATTACGATCTAACCCTGGGAATGAACTGTCGGGCCATCCAGTCCAGGGTACTCTGTTCCCTTTACACAGCGCCCTCGCAGGTCGGGAGGGAGATCTAACACCAAGAATCATTCGATTTCATATCCCACCACTCAGAGTGGAGCCGAAGGAACACTCGGCTAAATATACTTTTCCCATTACTCCCCCCTCCTGGGAAAAATAATCTGCATTTTGGTGGTCTTTCCCTGCACGGTGTACCATGTGTTACATGAAGGGTTGCAATGCCAGATACCACCGAGTTATCTGGGCATTGCTGTCATTCATTGTGCTTAACCACTTGAGTGGGGCACGGTCAGTGACGAGATCAAATGAATGTCCCAGCAGGTAGTATCGTAAAGAGTGAGAAGCCCATTTAATGGCCAAACAATCCTTTTCAAACATGGAGTAGTTGCGCTCCTGAGGGAGCATCTTTTTACTGAGGTACAGGATGGGGTGTTCTACTCCCTCTACTGTTTGGGACAAGACTGCACTCAAACCCACATCCAACGCATCGGTGTGGAGAATGAATCTCTTAGTGAAGTCTGGAGTGATGAGAGTGGGGGGCTGGCAGAGTCTCTGCTTAATAGTATCAAATGCCCCCTGACATTCTACTGACCACTTAATTAAATTTGTCACTCTCTTTTTGGTGAGGTCAACTTCGGGATGAATCTTCAGTAATAACCGGCTGACCCCAGTAGAGACCTCACCTGAGCCTTGGTTTTGGGGATTGCCGCATCCACCAAAGTCTGGACCTTAGTGACAACAGGTTTCACCCTTCCATTCCCCATTACAAATCCCAAATATGGTGTCTCTGTTTTAGCAAACGCACATTTTCTCAAGTTAGCTGCCAGCTATTTTATAAACTTGCTGTAATGTGTTAGACAGAAAGTTAATTCCATGATAAGTCTGGATTTCCTTGAGGATCCCTACTCTAGCCATAATCTACAATAATTCTTTGGCTATCATAGCTGCACCAGTGGACCTCAATGGAACTGCTTCCGGGTATCGTCTTGCATAATCTACCACTACTAATATATGCATATACCCGGAATCAGAAGGTAGCAAAGAGCCCACTATGTCCATTGCAATGCGTTCTAGGGGGGTGGAAATAATCGGCAGTGGGACCAAAGGGGCAGGGCGCACTCGACCCGGCGCTACTCACTGGCAGTCTGGGCATGTGGCTACATATTTTGACACATCATTATGAAGTCCTACCCAATAGAATCGAGCCAATATTCATTCCCTTGTTTTGTCAGCTCCGAGGTGCCCTGCAAAAGCAAAATGCAAAATGCCTCTTGACCTTGGGCCGACAAAACGGGGGAACTAATAATTGCGTTACAGGCTGTCCTGTGCCCCTGGCAAGGTTTACCCTATACAGTAATTGCCCCTTGATAATGAAATGTGGAAATACTAGCGCCCCAGCGCCTTCAACATCCTTACCTTCAATAGACCGGACCTATCTCCAAGAGTGCACTAGTGGGGGGTTGTTGTGTTGGCCCCACACTGTGTCCTTGCTAGAGTGCCACATGTCCGTGTGATAGAGAGAGAAAGGATTGATGCTGTAAATCTCCCTCCCGATTAGAAAGGGCGCTGTGTAAGGGGGAAGGTATGCTTCCTCCTAGATCTGCCACCTCGGTGGTTCAGTCTGGACATTCACTTTCTACTGCACCACACCATTCAGCGTGTCACAGTCCGGTATATTGAGAGGGACAGGAGTAGCATCTGCCCTAGATGGCCCAGTAACCTCCCCCTCTCGGTCACACTGCGTTCCGAGCCCCTTTTGACTGGTGTTTGTTTCCATTGGTGCAGTCTCCCACCAAACCCCAGCCTTATCTCATTAATGCTCCCTCCCATTTTCTTATTCATCTCTCTTTATTTGTTTTTCTTGGATGAAAAAGTGGGGACATTTCAGTTTGAAAGGGAAAAACATCACCAATTATTTCCCTTTCTTTTTTTCTGCCATGTTTTACGTGTATGGTTGAGCTGCCATGAATTTTACCAATTATTTATAGTTTGGCCAGTCCCAGCCCAGAATAACTGGGTGTGATAGCCTTTCCTCCACCCCAACTACTAGGTGACGTTTTGTCCTACTGATAAAAATGCTTTTACAGTGTGGTGTGTCACCATGTCTCCATGGATACAGGAGATCGCCACCGGACCTTGTGGCTGCCATGGCACACCACTCAAGAGAGCTGCCCTAATTAAGGTCTGCCCACACCCTGTGTCCACTAATGCATGGGTTTTAACATTTCCCAAAGTAACTTTAACAATACAAGGCCGCTGTCGACCATTTCCCCCTTGCTTACCTGCTTCTGATGCCAGATTGCATGTTGCCACATCACATGCCATCGCAGATGGGCATGACTTGGCCTGGTGTCCCGGCTGGTGGCATCTAATACAGGTAGGGGGGAAGGAGGGAGGTTAAATATCTGTCCCGTTGCTGGTATGACAATGGGGCAGGGGCAGAAACTCTACCCCAGCTGGAGGTCACCCTTGGTCTCCATGCAGTCCAGTTATGCCGTCGCGGGCACAGGCTCTGACGTGCAGCTTTGATATATCTTATTCAGGTTATCAGGGTTTTTAGGATAAGTACCCATGAGGTAATGATTACATTTCTATTTTAGGGAACCAGGGTTATGATAATAACCTAATGTTTTAATTAGTATTTTTTTTTTAATTGCTAACCAACAGTGGATCATTTTAATAAATCACTGCACTAACAGGAAATATCAACATGTTGTAAGATTGTATGTCTATCAGATGTATCATTGAAAAAGTTAATGACATGTTCTATAAAGCCACTTTAAAGCAATATTGTTCACCTTACATTTTTTTTAGTGAAAAAATATTGTAACTGATATTATCGACGTCAAGGTGTCTAAAGTAAGTGAGGATACTCCAGATGAAGAGCGCCGGATTAGTTGGTTATTTACAGTCACCCTCATGAGTGATATAAATACAGCACTCCATGTGTACACTCATGGAGTATTCTGTTTATATAACAAGTACAATGTAGGGAAAATAATGTATTTTTAAATGAGCCTAAATTAAACAGAGACATACTTGTATAAAGTAACTTGGAACAGAGCATTTTGCATTCTGTGATTGGATTTGAATAAATGCAACATTCCAAAATAAAATCTGCTCAAAAATGTTATTCATGCTTTACCACAAAACTTATTCAAAACAAAATGTCAAAACTTGTTTAAAGTTTCATGTATTTTGTTTAATGAAATAAATGACGCCACCACTTAAAGTACTGCACCATACAGCATTATAGGCACATTTATTCCACTTAATAATGCATGAATAAATACACACACATTCTCCAGAAACAGGTTTTAAGTCTTTTTTTTGTGAGGGTATATTTTTTAAATGTATGATGTAGCATCTTTAGACAGTCTTGCAGTCAACTAATGATCTGTATCTATGTTGGCATTCAGCCATTCAGTACACTTCCATTCACTGAAGCTTAAAATAGCTATACCATTGGTCAGCTGTACTGTAGATAGTTTACTGTAGACACAACCTGCCACTTCCCCTTACCTATCTTCTATGGAACCACTTTTTTGGTGCATAGCTGGTTATTTAGCTCCTGTAAGTTCTTTTAACTACTGATCTTGAATGACACCTCAAGGGCACGCTGGTCTATTTACACTGTGTATATCTTGCACACCACAATGATTAAAACTCTTCAGTCCACAAATGACCCTCCAGGCCCCTTCCTTGTGAACTCTGAACAGTATTTTCTTCCACATTCATGCCTTCCCATTCTACAGTGAAGCTGTGTAGAGATCTCAGAAAGGGGAATTTGGAGGCAGCGAGAGCCAGGCTGCTCTTCTCTCCCCTTAAGAAACAACATTATTTTGATCCTGTTCCTCTCTTGAGATTCTATTTAGACTCTTGCATTGCATAACATCAACCTTCTCCATTTCTAGGCCATCCAGCTCAATGTGTTATATAGCAGATTGACTTTGTGAGTTATAGACATTATTCCATAGCACACCAAGTTATTTTACAGTGGTATGCAAATGACAGCCATATTGGATTTTTTTGAGCGAAATTTTCATATGTCCGTAAAATCAACACCGTTACACGAAGTCATGAAACTTGGTAGGGTGGTAGAGACCTATGAGAAGTTGTGTCAAAGCGAAAACAGTCTGATGGTTTGGCAGCCATATTGGATTTTTTTTGGCCAATTTTTAAAAGTCTTTCTCCAAAACCGCTTATGACACAGATGTGAAACTTATGCCCTAGTGTTGATCGGTCACATAGTTTGGCGGCCATATTGGATTTGTCAAAAATATTCAAACGTCTTCTCTGAAACTGAAATGTGGATTGAAGCAAAACTTTGCATACATAGTCTAGGCTAGGACCAAATCAAAACTTTGATAATTGCAGTTAACAAAGCTATTTAATAGCATTTTCTTTTTTTGTGAGTATCTTATTTCTTCTACTCATAAAAAGAAAATGCTATTAAATACAGTTTTGTTAAGTGCGATTAGTGGGTTGTCAAAGTTTTGATTTGGTCCCAGCCTTGGTAAGGTTGTTTATCAAGTTTGTTCAAAGGAAGTCGATACATAAAAAACATGGCTGCCGTGAGACAATCAAATTTCAGCTATGGTCAGTTTGCACATATTTGTATATATTACAGTATTTATATAAGGTAAAATGTTGTAAACTCATGAATCTTCACAGTGGCGGTAGAGGCCTTTGGGAAGTTGTGTAAGAGCAAAAACGAAGGTCATAGGTCACATGGTTTGGCAGCCATATTGGATTTTTCAAGAATGTTGGCCAATTTAACAAAATCTTCTCCAAAATAGCTTATGGTAGAGATGTGAAACTTGGGACACATACTACCTTATGGCCTATATTTATATTTGTTCAACACAAGTCGATTGGTCACATTGGATTCTTCAAAAATATTCCAACGTCTTTTTCTCTAAAGCGAAACTTTGCATACATAGCCTTGGTAAGGTTGTCTATCAAGTTTGTTCAAAGCAAGACACTACATTAAAAAACATGGCTGCCGTGAGCCAATCAAATTTGAGCTATAGTCAATTTGCACATATTTGCACATATTACCTTGCTTTATATATATATATATATATATATATATATATATATATATATATATATATATATATATAGCGCCGCGTTGTTTATTTAAAATTGTTAAAAATAGCTGCAGCACTTTAATTGAGGGCGGCATTTATTCGAGGGCGGTGTTTATCAGAAATACTATGGTTTTTGAATGGTGCAGTATTTTATTACATGATTCTAGGCATTTTAGAAGCGGCACCGTGAGAACCTCCAATCTGCAGCACTGTATTCTTGTATGTTTTGGGGGCTTTAATACAGTACATTTACTAACAGTTACCGAGAGCCTCTTTGGTGGGAGTTGGGAGGTCAGGGAGTACTGTACCAGCGAATCAGGAGTGCGTATTGAAGAAGAGGAGAGAGAATGGTAGTTGAGTGTGATGCAGTTGTTTTTCTTAACGATTTAATTTCTGTTAAAACTAAAATATATCCTACTCTGAACCGTGTCTACGGTCCTCAACGTTGCCCGTTTCTTTGTGCTTCTTCAAAAGAGCTTGGACAGCACATCTGGAAACCCCTGTCTGCCTTGAAATTTCTGCCTGGGAGAGACCTTGCTGATGCAGTATAACTACCTTGTGTATTGTTGCTGTGCTCAGTCTTGCCACGGTGTATGACTTTTGACAGTAAACTGTTTTCAGCAACCTCACCTTGTTAGCCGAGTTTGGCTGTTCCTCACCCAGTTTTATTCCTCCTACACAGCTGTTTCTGTTTCAGTTAATGATTGTGTTTCAGCCTACATATTGAATTGATGATCATTAGCACCTGTTTGGTATAATTGTTTAATCATACACCTGACTATATGCCTACAAAATCCCTGACTTTGTGCAAGTGTACCTAGAAGAATTGATGCTGTTTTGAAGGCAAAGGGTGGTCACACCAAATATGGATTTAATTTAGATTTTTCTTCTGTTCACTCACTTTGCATTTAGTTAATTGATAAATATAATCTATTAACATGTCTATTCTTGAAAGCATTCTTACTTTATATATAGTGAATAAACCGCTGCCACTCAGGTTCTTGCCCCTTTAAAAACACAACCCAACACACACAGGAATGGATTTTTTTCTGCGTGATTGCGCTATTTTTAATTAACGACAACAAAACAAACAAAACAAAAACCTAACTCTGTTTTGGAGCGCTGACTATACAGGTAAGTCCCTGACTAACTCGCAGGACGGCTAAGCTGTTTACCTGGCACCACAACACAAAACACACACAGGCTTAACACAGCACTTACTATTTTTATGGCTACTCGGAGACAGAGCACCTTTTCCACCTCCTTCTACTCAGCAGCCTCGAACAATCTAACTGCCCTCTTTTTACACCCTGTACCTGGCTCTGATTTAATAATAATCTCCAGATGCAGGGGATAATTAAGCCATAAAACAATTAACAAAATAAATTAAACAATAAAGCAAAAACAAACAAATGTGCATTCCGCACCTATTTTCTCTGCAGAGAGGCTTTAACCCCCTCCCTGCTGTCTTACATATCCCCACTGCTGTTACAATATATATATATATATATATATATATATATATATATATATATATATATATATATATATATATATATAAACGTCAAATGCAAAACTTGCTTATAAGTCCTTATAGTGCAGATGTAGTAATTGTTACTATGGTACACATATAGCAACCCCTATTCAAAAATTGCCTTATTCAAAAATTGCCTTGATCCCGGTCATTGCTGTTTGCAGATATATTTATTATTATTATTATTATTATTATTATTATTATTATTATTATTATTATTATTGTTGTTATCTGGTCACAAGTGTTGCACCAAAATGCCATAGATTTATAGATTGACAGAGGCTTACATTCACCCAATTCGAATTTTAATTTAATGGCTGTCCTTGATAGGTGCACTGGACTTGTGCCAGCATCACTGGACTTGAAAGAGTCCTTCATTAGCAAGTGTCCTGAGAGGCAAACTGTTTAAAAAAATATTGAAGTCATAATTTATTTGAAAAGTCTTTTTGTATTTTGCCAAACTTTATGACATGGTTTGCAATAAAATACAAATGATTTCAGTCAATTGAGTGTGATTTATTGTTCTGGCATAACATTTCTCCCCTGCTATCTTGTTAGTAATAACACATACTACAGTTTTTGTTTTATTGTCTGAACACGGACTTACAATTTATGGATCACCATAAAAAAAACAATTGGATACAGTAATCCTTGGAGATACAACTATAGTATTTGTTCAGATGTCTTTCTGCCTTAAATATAAAACAAATATTGCTAATTACTACTGTAATGGGTACCAAGTACAGTAAACACTTAGGTAACCAACAGTTATTGCAGGGATGACTCTGTTTAGTAATACAAACTTAAAGTTATTTATCTTTTCCTATTTAGGCAAAAAATGTATTGCTACAGTACCCTACAATTTAAGGTATAGCCTAATATGGCTACTCAGTATAGCGTGGTCTTGTGACTTGTTGGTTTCCACAGGGTACATTTGATTTATTTCCATAAATTCCTGTATACAATGTTTTCTGTATTTCTCAAGATTTATTGTGAATATCCAACAAGAAAAATATCATATCATTGCAACACCTAGCACAGCCAGATAAACCAAAATATAAAATCATGGGGAGTCTGTCTCTGAGTATGTGGCAGAACTCAGTGATTAGTTTGTAAGCAGTTTGCTCTTATAAGGGTGTCAGAGGCAATTCTGACTTCTGCAAGAGAACACAATATTGTGTGAGTATGGAAATGCATAATAGAGCCACCAATTTTAGTTGTACACAAAGTGAAAGCCACATGTACAGTGTGCTTTGGACTACAGCTTTCTATCCATGTGACCCAATTATATATTTGAAGCCCTCTTAAATGTTGGAGCAATTATAATATGGATGCTATATTGAGGTCATGTGAGTTTTTATGTTTCTTTAAGAGAAACGTCAGACTTTGAGAATTTGTCTTCATTTGATCATACAGCTGCATTTTATGATTCGGTTAAGTTTTGTTACATTTTGCTGCCACTTTGTTTCATGGTTGTATCAGAAGTATCATATATCCTGACACTACACAAGGGATGCCTTTTCCTAACTTTCTGCAAGTGTACTGTGGATAATTAAATACAAATCTGCAAGTATCTGTGTACGACTGAAGCTTCTCATCTCTTCATGGAAAGTGTCTGTTCATCTGTATTCTCCCCTCCACACTAATTATGTCTTCAAGTGAGCCATGCATTATAAGACAACAGCATATTGTGGATTCAAGATTCCTGGTTATTCTCAGTAGCTGCTATGGTGCTGAATTATTTTCAAAAGCAGTGATCAGCTGTTACAGATGCAAGAAAAAAACCTTGAAGCAGAAAATGAAGCACAATCCAAGTTGCTGTGTGTCTCCTTTTTTAACTTTTTTTTTTTCTTTAAATGGCTCCACATTTTGTATAACAACATTAAAGTCTCCAAAACTATCAGTGAACCCGTCTCTAAGCTTTTGCATGCCATTAGGGACTGTTAATTACACCCTCCTTTGGAGCTTCTCAGTGGATGAGACTTTTATTTTTTGCTGAAAGCTGTCTTTTGTGTTGCTAAGTGGCTGTATTCATGAACAAAGTATGTAGGCGCTTTGTCTGCTGATGGTAAAATGCAGGCACAAACTTGGCAGCCTAATTTCTGCCCTGTGATGCTGCCACTGACAGAAGTATTTTGAAGATTATATCCGGGAAAATCTTTCCTGAAGATGAAAATGCACCACAGCATGTGTGTGTTCGGTGGCAGGGAATGGAGAAACATGAAGCTTGCTAAGGATAATAGTTTTTTGGCCATTTGCTAGAGTTTTTTTATGGTATTTGAAATGGCTATTTTTCTAATGAATGAACTGCCTGAACACCACAAGGAATATCAATTTTCACATATATACCAGCAACCTTTTTCCTCCTCTTTTAATTTAGCTTTGCCTTAAAAAGTAAAAGGAAACCTGCTTTATGGATTTTCTAAAGGTTTCTTTTACAATTCAAAGCCTAGGATACTCTATTAAGCTGTTCATCTGCATTCTGTCTGTAACATACCTGTACATTTTCTTTTCATTGTTCACATCCTGACAACTTTTGAATAGCTTCCCAACATTGTCTAGATGAAGAGTCAACATAAACTGCTAGATCGTTTTTATATGTTCCTTCTTCAATTTCAATATCTCCCATATGGTGTTTATAATGGACATTTTTATTGCCTGCTTGCAGTACCTTACACTTTTCTATATTAAATGTAATTTGCCATGTGTCTGCCCAGTTCTGAATGCTGTCTAAATCATTTTGAATGACCTCTGGTACTGCAATGGTGTTTGCCACTCCTCCTATTTTTGTGTCATCTGCAAATTTTGCTTACTGTACCAGAATCTAAGTCATGAATGTAGATTAGGAAGAGCAGAGGGCCTAATACTGATCCCTGTGGTATTCCACCACCTACCTTGCTCCATTCTGAGGCTTCTCCTCTAATCAGTACTTTCTGTTTTCTACATGTAACCACTCCCTAATCCATGTGCATGCATTTCTGTGAATCCCTACTGCGTTCACTTTGAGAATTAATCTTTTATGCAGGACTTTGTCAAATCGGGTAGATTTTTTTTTATATAATCAAGAAAGAATAAATATTCAGGTAGAAATCGGGTTTTATTTAGAAAGAAATAAACTCATGCTTAAGCACAAAGTGTTGACAACAAATCCCCAACGTATGTGTAGTTACACACATTGGGGTGAGCAAACTTTTGATGACAGCTATCTCTCTCCCTCTTATAATTGTATAATTGCACACAGAACATACAGGAAAACTAAACAACTTTACTCCATGCTGTTTTACAAAGAGAAACGATCAACTGTTACCTTATCTAAATGCTCTTGGCTTAAACACACACTCATAAAACAAATAACTGGAAAGAAAAGTGTGCAAAAAAAGCAAAAACCTTAAAGCTATATTGCTGTAATTTTGAAAAAAAAAAAATATATATATATATATATATATACACTACCGGTCAAATGTTTTAGAACACCCCCATTTTTCCAGTTTTTATTGAAATTTAAGCAGTTCAAGTCCAGTGAATAACCTGAAATGGTACAAAGGTAAGCGGTAAACTGCTGGTTAAAAAAAAAAGTTTAGGTTACCAAAAACTGAAAAATAATGTACATTTCAGAGTTATACAAAAAGGCCTTTTTCAGGGAACAAGTAATGGGTTAACAACTTACAGCTGTTCTGCAGCAATGGAAGTAAATTAAGCCTTGAAAGTTGATGCTAACAATTCCTACAGGTGTCCCAACTTTTGTTGATTACTTACAAACCCTCTGTCTGTATAAAAGCAGTGTTGGAACAGACTGTGTTACTACACCCTCTTAAGCATTATTTGGACAGTATTGTACTGCAGGAAGTAGTATATTGCTCTCATAATGGCGAGAAAAAGGCAATTAACAAAGGAAGACAGACAGACCATTATAACCCTTAAAAGTGTAGGTCTTTCCTTTAGAGAAATTGCAAAGAAAGCCAAGGTGACAGTGAGTACAGTTTCCTACACCATCAAAAGGCACTTGGAAACTGGAGGAAACTCTGACAGGAAGAGGTCTGGCAGACCCAAAGCCACAACAGAATCAGAAGACAAGTTTCTGAGAGTCAACAGCTTGCATGATAGGCGGCTCACAGGACAACAGCTTCAAGCACAGCTTAACACTGGTCAAAGTAAGCAAGTCTCAGTTTCAACTGTGAAGAGAAGACTTCGAGCTGCAGGTTTGACAGGTCGAGTGGCAGTAAGAAAGCCATTGCTAAGATGGCAAAATAAGAAAAAGAGGCTTGCCTGGGCCATGAAGCACCGCCAGTGGACTACTGAAGACTGGAAGAAGGTCTTATGGACCGATGAATCAAAATTTGAAATCTTCGGTTCATCACGCAGGGTTTTTGTACGCCGTCGAGTAGGCGAAAGGATGGTTCCTCGGTGTGTGACACCAACTGTCAAACATGGAGGAGGAAGCGTGATGGTCTGGGGCTATTTTGCTGGATCCAGAGTCGGCAACTTGCACAGAGTGAGTGGCACCCTGAACCAAAACTGCTACCACAGCATTTTGCAGCGCCATTTTGCAATACCCTCTGGTATACGCCTAGTTGGTCAGGGGTTCATCCTACAGCAAGATAATGACCCAAAACATACCTCCAGGCTATGTCAGAACTACCTTAGAAGAAAAGAACAAGACGGTAGGCTTCAAATCATGGAATGGCCAGCACAGTCTCCAGACTTAAACCCCATCGAGCTGGTTTGGGATGAACTGGACAGAAGGGTGATAGCAAAGCAACCTACAAGTGCAACACATGCCACGAGTGTGTTCGGCTGTTATATCTGCAAAAGGTGGCTACTTTGATGAATCAAAAATTTAGATTAAATTTTGTTAAAACGATTCCATGATTTCTTTTTTTTATCTCCAATTGTTTATTTGTTCTATGCTTTAATTTCAGAGTACATTGAGACATTAAACTGCGTAAATTTCAATAAAAACTGGAAAAATTGAGGTGTTCTAAAACTTTTGACCAGTAGTGTGTGTATATATATATATATATATATATATATATATATATATATATATATATATATATATATATATATATAGTAACAAAGTGTAGCCCGGGGAGAACACAGGACTACACTTCCCAGAAGGACACGGGCTGAATAGCCCTCATTTATTTGTTTTATTAGTTAATTATCACCTGCACCTGGCTATTATTGTTAATTCGAGCTAGGTGAAGGGTCTATAAAGAGAGCAGCCAGTCCCTTCAGTGCTGCTGCTGTGTGGAGGGCCCAGGTGATGGTGTTTTCAGCCGTATTACTAAAGGTTACTGTGTTCCTTTTGTTTGTTAAACTGTGTGTTTTTGTTTTTAGCCGGTAAACAGCTTAGCTGTCTGGCACATTAGAAAGGGTTCCTGGCGTGGGTAGTCAGCACTCCAAAACAGAGCTAGGTGTTTTGTTTGTTTTGTTTATTTCGTATAATTAAAAGTGCGCGTCAGTGCTTATTCTTTCGAATTCTGTGTGTTGGGTCGTGTTTTGGAAAGGAAAAGAACCTAAGTGACCCTGTGTGGCGGGTCTCCGGTTCACAATGTATACCTGCTTCCACTCAGGTTCTTTGCCCCTTTAGAAATGGACCCAGTACACAGATTTGGAGGTTTTTAAGGCGCTTTTGCGCTAATTTAATAAACACAAAACAAAATAAACAAAACAAACACCTAGCTCTGTTCTTGAGCACTTAACTAAAACACAGAACAGGAACCTAACTATCAAACTGGACAGCTAAGCTGTTTACCTGTAATACAAAACATACAAACACACACTACCTTTCTTCTCATACGCTTGTGCACACTAACAAGCGGGCTCTCCACACAGCAGCCCAGAACAGACTGGCTGCTTTCCTTTTGTACCCTGCACCTGGCTCTAATTTTCAATAATTGCCAGGTACTGGTGATAATTAAACAAAACAATTAAATTAAACAAAAACAATTATCTTGGCAGGGAGACTTTAACTCTGTCCCTGCCATAAAACAAAACATTTTTATATTACAGGCTCCCCTTTCCTGCTACATCCATTGCTATATATATATTAATATTACACTAAGAAGCCAAATTTTTCTAATAGGTAAATCAGCCTACTGTCATTAGCACCAGTTCTGCTCTGTTTCATTTGAATCACAGACAACTGCGCATGCGTTTATTCATATACAGTATGTGCCTATTCGGGGAGTTTTGGGGTTTAACCCGAATGCATTCGGGGTGGGGAGAAATCGGGTTAAATCAGGTAAAACCGAAAACCAAAAATCAGATGCCCTACATATGCTTTGCAATTATCCATTGTAGATGTTGCATCCTCAAAAAAATCAAGCAAGTTAGTTAGACACGATCTCCCTTTCCTAAAACCATGCTGACTGTCTCCCAGGATACTGTTACCATATAGGTAATTTTCCATTTTGGATCTTATTAGAGTTTCCATAAGTTTCCATATAATAGAAGTCAGGCTTATTGGTCTGTAGTTACCTGGTTCGGTTTTGTCTCCCTTTTTGTGGATCGGTATTACGTTTGCAATTCTCCGGTCTGTCAGTACAACCCCTGTCTCAAGAGACTGTTGTATGATCTTGGTTAGCGATTTGTAAATAACTTATTTAATTTCTTTGAGTACTATTGGGAGGATCTCATCCGGCCCAGGGGATTTGTTTATTTTAAGCTCTCCTAGTCCCTTTAACACTTCTGCCTCTGTTATGCTAAAGTTATTTAAAACTGGATAGGAACAGGTCGACATGTGGGGCATGTTGTCCGTATCCTCCTTTGTAAAAACTTGTGAAAAGTAATAATTTAAATATATTGGCTATTTTTTTCTCTTCATCTTTGATTTGTATCTCTTAGACATTTTTCTTCCTCCTTGAATGTTCTTTTGTTGTTATAATGTTGGAAAAACTTTTTGGAATTGGTTTAAGCCCCCTTGGCAATGCTCATTTTGATTTCTGTCTTGGCCTTTCTAACTTCCTTTTTGACTTTGCAGTTCCAAGTACTCTTTCTGTGTACTTTGTTCTTGGTCCCTTTTAAAACGCTCTGTAAAGTGCCTTTGTTCTCTGAATATATTTTTTAATTGATCTATTAGGAGGCAGTGTGTTCCAGTGGTTCTAGTCCTGGGCTTGTAACCAGAAGGTCACTGCTTCAAATCCCACCTCTGCCACTGACTGACTCACTGCGGATGAGATGTTAAATCAATGTCCCATATAATGCACAGTTCACAGCATACCTCTGTAAAGCGCTTTGTGATGCTGGTCCACTATGAAAGGGTGCCCGGAGAGCCTACGGCTGTTTAAGAAGGCAGCAGTGCTTACATTCAAGGCTACTGCACGGCCATAGCCATACAGAGGGGCTCTGAGCGAAAGCTTGCTGTGTTTACATCGAAGAGGAAAGTGTCCGCTCCACAGGATAACTACTACGGAACCCTTCAACTGCAAGATGGTGCCTGTGAAGGCACTGCCCAGCCAGGACTACCTGGAAGACCCTGAGTCTCTGGGATGCCAGGACTTCGGGAGC
Source organism: Acipenser ruthenus (assembly GCF_902713425.1). NCBI lineage: Eukaryota > Metazoa > Chordata > Actinopteri > Acipenseriformes > Acipenseridae > Acipenser > Acipenser ruthenus. The sequence continues at coordinate 44,527,758 of NC_081193.1, read as the reverse complement.
AACAGCAGTACGTTAGTTTAGGGGATTTGATCCCAAACTAAGTATAAAGAGGGTTTCGTAGTGTAGTATGTTCCTGGAGTGGGATGTCTCTTAGTGAGGCTAGCGCTCGCCTTGTGTGGCACACTTTTATTTTTAGCACTGTGGCAATGTGCTCCGCCCCTGTGTGCATTTCTGTGTTGTATGTTGCGTGTGTTAATGTTGGTGTATAGAGATTGGTACACGGGATATAAACGGGTCTGTGTTTCACGTGGTATTTAAATTGTATAATTGTATTTAGGCACGGGATTGCACATCACTGTGCGTTCATTTAAAGTAAGTAATATGCGCGCACGAGGTTGCACATAATTAATTCACGTGCTGGGATTCAAGTGAAAAATTAATTAGCAATTGAATCCCAGCACAACAGTATAAATAGATGCACGTTTCATTCACTCGGGGTTGGGTGTTCGTGAGTGGAGAACGGGATAGGAGACGGAGGTAATAATTGTAAAAATAATAAGAACGTAAATATAAGTGTTCTCAGTCACCGTGTTTGTCTGCTCGTTTGTCTGTTTACTGTTTAGTCCGTTTTGTTTATATATTTATTTTGGCGTAAGTGCCGTGTCCTGTTTTTGTGTTCTGTTTAAACCTTTTATTTTGTTAATAAACGCTGAGTGCTACCATTTGCACTCAGCTTCTCATCACCATCGTCTGTGTGTGTTTCTCTCTCTGGTCTGAGTTCCTCCCTGCAGCCAGCCTGTCACAAGCACCCACTGCTCTGTGTCTGATTCAGTATTATTCAGTGACAACCCACATAGGTAACATTGCCCTGTTACAATACACATTTCAAAATGTACATTTCTAAGGACAAATACATGTGCACCTCATTGCCCTGCAGAGATCCCTAATGTCCAGGACCCTGATGAGGCTAGATGGAGACTTCTGTGGCTGGGCCTCGCCTCCAAAGTAAACATCGCAAAAATTGTTATCTTTATTTAAATATATTTTGACCATGCTAGATGCAATTACACACTTCCAAGCTAAACCCTTTGTCACAACACATTCATTATAAAAAAATGGACAGAGCACCAAATAACGATAAAGTCAGCGCCGTTTTTTGGTGTTGTGACTGTAGCCTTGTTGTCTTTTCCAGATCTTGCTTCAAGCATGGGCAGTGACTGTCTTCCCACAGAATATTCTGAACAAGGACAGATTCTGCTTTCTGTTAATATTCGCTGTACTGAAGGTCTCACTAGTTTCCTGAATAAAATATGGTTCTTTTAATGCTGTCCAGAAATCTCTGGTGGGATGGTGGGAAAAACCAAAGTGGGGAAAATCCCTGAAAAAGAAGCAAGCAGTGTTAAACTTACAATATGACTACATGTGATTTGCTTTCTCTCTGCACTTTGAAATCCAGGCACCTTATAAACCCATTGTTTCTTGTCCTTAAGAGTACAAGGGAAAGAGTAATAAGTGTACATGGCATGAGAACATAGAATAGAGCTGTCAAATCAACATCTAATCCAGTGCTTACTTGTATAATGTTTATGGAATTTTTGTTGCTATGATGAGCTGTTGTGGCAACCTACAGGTGACATAACGTTTGCATATGGAAAACTATTACTAAAAAGTAAACATTTATTTTAGGTGCTGTGCACAATGTGATTGAGTTGTTAAATAAAGGCTTTAGAAAGTTTCTACAAATGATTTCAAAGTGAGGCTGGGAATGAGGTGAAAAGCAGTGTTGGTACTCTAATCTGTTTGTGAGTTATATTGAATTCAATAACAAATACACACTCATTTATATATGCCATAAATAAAGACACATGAAGTTATGTATATAGTCTTTTAAAATGGTGACTGAATAATCAAGTTAGTCATTTCTAAAACGTGTAGAACAAAAACTTTATGACAGAGAAAGAATGACTCTTGGTTATAAATCTCCCTCCCGACCTGTGAGAGCACGACGTAAAGGGAACAGAGTGCCCCGGACTAGATGGTCGGACAATTCTTTCCAAGGGTTAGAAAGGGGGCGGAGCTACGATACACCAAGTCATCGCCCCAGAAGGGAAGGGATGTGGCAAATGCGGATTGGAGGAGAAACGGTTGCACTCGCTAACTCGCTTGACTGACAGTACAAAAGGGGACATGGCTAGGTGATCTGTTCGTTTTGTTATGGTTAAGAGTGAACCGCTAAAGGATAACTGTAAACTAACCATGAGTGTTTTGTTTGTTTGTCGTGTCTAATAATACTTGTTTGTTCTTGTTAGACGGCTAACACGATCTGGAGCTGTCGCTTAAAGCCAGCACCAAACCCAGACAACTCTGCACAACTGTTCACGAAGAAATTGTATTTCACCACTCACACTTTAGCACTCACTCTGGACTTGTGATCGTGTGTGTTTTAAAACTGTGTTTATTCTTTCAAGATTGTGGATTTAACTGAGCAATACACTTGTTGTGTATTGCCAGTTCTTATTATTATTTACTGTTGTCAAGTGACTTTGGATTACAATTAAAACCATCATTTCACCAGTAACTTTGTTGTTTGTAATTATCTTGAACACTGTATCACCTCTACACCTGCGCACTGCAAACCACTTTGCCACTTTGTCTTTTTAGAAACATGCTTACAAGCAATGTCAATTAGGTAAGGTCAAATGCACATCCTTAGTTAATTAAGGTGATTAAGAAGGAACATTCCACTGCATTCTATATATAAAAATGCAAAAGAAGTGTAGTGTAAAAGCAAGAATTTTCCATCACTGGCTTCTTGGTCTCATTCATGAGTCTGCAGGGTGAAGGCAGACGCTCTGCCAGAGAAATGCTGCGGCTGTTTACAGGGAATGGAAGCCGCAGATTGACCGGCTATGGATGCCTGAGCAGCCGGTACTTGTGTCCCGGAGGAGTGTCTCACTATAAAAGGGAGCTGCTGACACACCCTCGGGACTGTACTGTAGACATGTTTGAAAACCTTTTGTGGAGAGTGATTAAAACAACTACTTTGCCACTGTGTGTGGAACAGGGGACTTTTATTGTTACAGAAAATAATAGAAAATAGTTTAGGGGAGTTTGAATCACAACCAAAGTATATTGAGAGTGTCCCATGGAGTGGGACTTCCCTTAATGTGGGAGCAGTGCTGGGTCGCCTGTTTAGCCAACTTTTGTTTATGTTAGCTGTGTTTTTCCAACTGTGTATTTTGTTTTGTATTTTTGTATTTAATTGAGTTGCACTTTGTTGGTGTATTGTTATACCATCTCTGGTACCCTACTGGTGAACATCTGTAATTGCATATTGAATTGCATAAACGTTTAAACAGTGTTAACAAATCTTGGGTGGCGTGCGGCTCTAACAAATACACTTCTGGTCTCTCTCTCCATCTGTAGTGGATACCCACAACCCCTTTCACATGGCATTTATAGATAACAAACGTTCTGTAAAAGTTTCAATATTTTTTAGAGTTCTTAGATTTTACTGAAAAACATTTCAGTCCCTATAGATAATTTCAAAAGCAGATTGGGTGCTTTGTTAGATCCAGGAATTGCTTTAGGCTTTTGTGCAGAGTGTGTCTCATAAAATCAATTAATTTTACCAAGAACACAATGATGTTAACAATGTTGGTTTTTTTTTTATTGTTATTTTTTGTTATATATAGCTGCAGGGTGAATAAGGATCATAACTGCTACATTTAAGATCAGATACACTTTGACTGTGCAATGGACTGTTCTTACTTCTTGGGCCATAAAGATAAAAGTAAAAAGTCTGTGAAATTAAGTTATTGTTTTTCATTCTTTTGGGATTGATCGATGGGCAAATATTACATCACAGGAGTTTTACATTTCTAGGTAACAGTGTGGAATAGTGGTTAGGGCTCTGGACTCTTGAACGGAGGGTCGTGGGTTCAATCCCAGGTGGGGGACACTGCTGCTGTACCCTTGAGCAAGGTACTTTACCTAGATTGCTCCAGTAAAAACCCGTATAACTATAATTGTATGTAAAAATAATGTGTAAAAATATAATGTAATTGTATGTAAAAATAATGTGATATCTTGTAACAATTGTAAGTCGCCCTGGATAAGGGTTTCTGCTAAGAAATAAATAATAATAATAATAACTTGTATCTTATTTAAGTGATTTATTTGATCACATCAAAAACCCATGGGAAGAACTGTTGAATAGCTGTCCTGTTCTGTATGAGCCATATAAGATTTTAAGGGGAAGCAAATGTTCCACGGTACATACTGTAATGATGATACTGAGAATCGGTTATTGACACACCAGAGGGTAGAAAGAATGTTAGTAAATTCTAATTTGTACACAGAACACTGTATAAGAGGCACATAATCCTAGCAGGTATAAGATCCACAGGGCTTTGCATAATTAACGTGTTATATCATTTTAGGATACTGAACTTAAAAGCTGCCTGAGTTACTGTATAAAATTTGATATGTACAGGCATATTTCCATTAATTGTTGAATTACAGTTATGTGTTATTCATTTAAGGGGATTGGTTTAAATGTTGCCTTATGAGCATGGCGTATGACTCAATGGCGTCTGATCCTAGTTTTACTTGTTTTGTTGTAAACAGCAGGATGACTTAAGAGCAAAGTTTAATGTCATAATTAAATATATGTAAAAACAAAAGTTGTGGCTAATTTAACTACACTCCATGTCTACTACATACCTCTTCTTTTTTAACCTGATAATGTGCTGAATAATATTCACTTTGAGACACACTTTTGATGCATTTAGTCCAAACTACTGTTTCTGTGGTCCATGGTGATGCTTGTAGTTCAATGGTTCTAATCGAAAGCTTTAATCTTTGGTAAAATGAGTAATTTGGAAACGGTAGTAAGGCTAATCAAGTATCCAGGTTTACTTAATTATCTCCAATCTTCTAGTTTGATCTGTTTGTCTCAGGTCTTGAGAGGGAACACAAAAATCAAGTGTCCATTAGTTTTCTTGTCACTTACTAATTAGCCTCTTGGTGTGACTAAATACATTAGAATGTTTAAGGAGCTGCAGATTTTTATCTATAATAAAACAGTCCTATGCAATTAAATATTTGTATTTGAACTCAATAACTTGCCTAAGAGACTGAAAAATATAAAACATGGTATTACTGTATCTATAAAGAAGGTTAAAGATCCACCAGTACAATACAACTAAAGGTTTGTTAAAATACTGCTATACAATTTGTAACTCACACCTCACAAAACAAAAGTGAACAATGATCCACTGACTAATCATTGCAGTAATGCAGTGGGGTTGATATGGTGATCAGGATTTCCTTAAAATTGCACAAAGTTGTTGCATTTGAGCAACTTTGTAATACTCTTCTTAAGCAGGTCACAAATACTGTTTATATGGTTACCAGAATTGTAGCGATGCATAGAGATGATTTCTTAATACAGTATGACCATTTTTTTGTAATTTAGAATTGAAGATGGAATTTTTCCTTTGATGCAGTTCCATCTAATCTCAGGATGTGTCATGCAAAAATAACTCAAATGACTTATTGCCTAAAGGCCTATTTCCTGTAACACTGGCCTTCGGAACAGGCAAGGTTGCCTGAATTCCTGGTTCTCACAGCATCTATTTTCAACATACATAAATTTACATGAAGGTACTGGAAATGACTCACATAAGAGAAAGATATCTACTGAGTATGCAAAAAATATAAACTCTAAATGGAGATATAGGAGGCTGTGTGGTCCAGTGGTTAAAGAAAAGGGCTTGTAAGCAGGCGGTCCCTGTTTCAAATCCCACCTCAGCCACTGACTCATTGTGTGACCCTGAGCAAGTTACTTAACCTCCTTGTGCTCCGTCTTTCGGGTGAGACGTAGTTGTAAGTGACTCTGCAGCTGATGCATAGTTCACATACCCTAGTCTCTGTAAGTCGCCTTGGACAAAGGCGTCTGCTAAATAAACAAACAATAATATGTAATGGCGCTAGTTCAAAACAAGTCATTAGGAAGGCTAGCATCGTTTCTAATGTTTTATATGAATTTAACACTAGAAGGACCAGAGAGATACTCATACCTAGAAGCCCCGCAGCTGTCTTTCTGACGGCTGTCTTCAAAACACTGTAAATAGTATAACGAAAGGAGAAACAGTCGGATGTAATACGTTTTTTTTTATTGCGTACGTCATGTAAACATGTGAACAACCGAAGCATATGCATATGCATATATATATATATATATATATATATATATATATATATATATATATATATATATATATATATATATATATATATATAATGAACATTTATTTTACAAATTTACAAATCAAAACAAGAAAGTGTAAATAAATAAACATCTGAACAGACATCGGTTTACAACATACATATTTATAAAACTGAAATGATAGCAATACATTTTTAACTTTTCAACAGCAATCGGTTTATTATCAGATACACAAAAGCAACTGAACAACGTAGATAAATAAACTTAGAAAAAAACATTTTACAGAAGTGCACAGCACAAGAAGTTATATAAAAAAGTTTAATTTATTTTCCTTTTTTTAGACAAAAGGGTATTCCTTTACCTTGAGTCTAAGGCTGTTCACAATCAACACAGATAATGCGCTTCTCCACGCCGCCTTTCTGCACAGCTGCCCGAAGTTTTATTTTTATTGCACTTGCCAACCTGGCATTGACGTCTCTTGCTGCTCTCAGCGGGGTTGCCAGCTTCAGCTGTGGGTACACGCTTGGCAGTCTCCCTCTGTTCCAAATGCTTCTTGTGAAGTTGCTGTGCTAACAGTAAAATATATTTTCTCCTTGGTAAATTCTTCTTTGTGCATTCTTTGTAGAGTACCCAGAAGTTGATGGCTGCTAGGTCCAATATATTGTAAAACACCTGAACAGACCACCGTCGGGAGCCAGCTTTCACAGAATACTTCCGTGCCATCTGATCCAAAACATCAACTCCATATTTTGTTGCGTTGTAAAACTCCATGGTCTCTGGTATTTATTTTCACTGGTCCCAATGCTAATTGACTGACCAAAGCAGCGCAGCTAGCAAGCAGGCGCCAGCCTTCAAAAGGCTGATTGAAAACAATAGACTGTCAGTCATTCACTCAGGCAGAGAGTTGAGACTAATCTGATTACAGCTAAACACATTGTGGACTGGAAAATAAAAATAATAAAGTAGAATACCGTTCTGTATAATCAAAATACAATTGTTTTCTGTGTGGCCGTCAATGTGACTGCTCACGGGGCTTTTAGTTATAATGTAATATATCTCCTTTATTTCTGCACTCCTGTGTTTCATGCTTTGTGAGAATATTTAATACATACGGACAGAAAGGTACACGAATGCACAGCCCCATATGTGTTAAGCCCGCCGCACACAGCGCGACTCAAGCCGTCCCGACTCATCTCATCTGGGTATGCACAGATTCTGCGATCAGTTGTGCTCACATCTGAGTTTTTCCCAACTGGGTGTCGCACACTGCTAAGACTGAATTACTGACCACAACTAGATACTGGTGATTACTATGTATGCAAATGTAATTAATACTGCCCTACACATTTTTGTATTAACTTAGCCCAACATCGCGACCCTCATATTATGCATGGCATTGTATGCTGATTAGACGGCAGAGACAGCACCATGAGGCAACCAAAAGAAGCGTTTAGCCTATTAATTTAGCTATTGATCATTTACACCGTGCAAACGTTTCAGGCAGTGTTTGACTTTTTGTATAGTTTGTCTACTACACTTCAGCCAGTTGTAAAAATCCAACCTGTTGATTTTTATTTGACTTTGGTGGGGTTTTTTTCTCAGCTTGTGGATCTAGGGGCTTGTGATTTGTGACCTATTGGAGATCGACACACCGGTTACTTCTGTTTTAGCGCAGTAAGAAAATATAGGCTGCCAGTAGATTGATAATAAAAAGGTAAATTGATAATTTTCCTTTCATTAGTAAACACCTAAAAAAACTATTCAAATCTGCACATCTGGTATTTTTGAATTCGGGACCAATGTATTTTTACCTGTGGAATTAAAGTTGTCAATATTCCGCCATCTTGTATGACAAGTTACATGACAAGCTACGTCACTTAAACCTGCTTCACCATTGGTTGACACCCTTATGACTAATCGGTCTCAGTCAGTCTTGGTCGGCAACCGCCGCACACAAACAGACTGGTCACATCTGAATGAAATCTGAAATCTTGGTTTTAAGGGCACGCACACTGATACGATTCATCCAAACTCTGTACGGCCAGTTCAGATGAGATGAGATGAGTCGGGATGGCTTGAGTCGGGCTGTGTGCGGCGGGCTTTACACGACTGGAGAAAATTACATTTTAAAACCAAAAACCGCCAAAATGACCACCGTGGGACTCCTAGTGTTAAGCAGCAAACTTGCTTGCTCATGCTTGCTCAATATACTTTCATGACTCTTTCTTAAATACCACAATCCAGTAATTAGAATTACATTTTTTTTCTTCTGGTTTTCATATTAAATATAAAGAAAATCAATTAACAAAACCCATAAGGATTAATTATTTGTCTCATTCAAGTTATCACTGACAGGTGACAGATATACTGACTGCTTATTTTTATGAAGAAATTAACTACAGAGAAACCTGAATTAATTGTACATTTGTGCCTGGTAAAACAGGTGGCAGCTTTTTCAGAGTGCCTCTCATTCAATTCTTTAAAAAAGAGAAAAATCAAGTGGATGGTTAAAACAGGTGACTGCTTAGCTCAGGCATGCTAAACTGTGTGTACAGCTAACGCTGTGTTTAAAATTTGTGGGAAACCCTACTGACTTTATTCTGCAGGGGTCTTTGAATGACAATTTGATAATTTTTCAATGGGCTCATTACAATGTTTGAAGTGGTTTCGGGAAATTGCCTTGGGACCTGGGGGGGGGGTTGAAAGAAGCCTGACACCAATCTCACTACTAACTACTGTATATCTTTGTCTATGCATAGTAGCTATTCAAAATCTAAACAAATTCACAATTCAATGCATTATTATATATAGTTTGTTTGTATTGTATGCCCATCTCTTAGGTATAATTGTATAATTTACCTAAACCTCCCCCCAAAAATCAGATCAATCATCGTAAGACACTGTACAACCTCTCTGTACAGTTACAGTACACAGATAGAATACTGAAATGTACATTGCTTTTTCAAATCTTGCAATACAGTAGCTCAGTTTCTAACACTTTTGGCAAAAAGGCTGTGGGCTATACACACTTCACCTACAGGACGACAGACATGCTGTAAATAGTTGACTGGTCTTGGAGAGAGAGTATATCACATTTTTACTTGATTTGTTCGTAGCTGCCCTTTTTGTGTAACACATATATCAGAAATGCCAACTGCTGCGATTTGGCGTAGCAGCTACAGTTTTGGAGGTTCTGCTACGGCGCTACGTTGAAGGGGTAAAATGGTGGCATTCCTGATGGGTCTCCAAGGCGGTTTTACCAAGTTTCCCTGCTATCTTTGCCTTTGGGACAGCAGGGACACCAAGGCGCACTACCACAGACGGGACTGGCCACAGCGGACCGAGTTCTCTGTGGGGAGGAACAACGTTAAGTGGGATACACTGGTGGACCCCCGGAAGGTGCTGATGCCACCACTGCACATCAAATTGGGCCTTATGAAACAATTTGTCAGAGCTATAGATAAGCTTCAAGTACCTTCAAGACTTCTTCCCTAAGCTGTCTCAGGCAAAGGTCAAAGCCGGTGTCTTCGTCGGACCACAGATAAAGAAGATCCTGGAGTGCAATGAATTCCCCAAAAAGCTCACTAGTAAGGAGAAACGGCTTGGAACAGCTTTGTCGCAGTCGTTCGGGGCTTCCTGGGCAATCACAAGGCCGAAATCTATGTGGAGCTAGTTGAGACTCTGGTGAAGAACTACGGCACAATGGGCTGTAGGATGTCCCTCAAAGTCCATATCCTTGATGCTCATCTTGATAAATTCAAGGAGAACATGGGAGCGTACTCGGAGGAGCAAGGCGAGCGCTTCCACCAGGATATACTGGACTTTGAACACCGCTACCGAGGACAGTATAACGAGAACATGATGGGAGACTACATTTGGGGGCTGATTCGTGAAAGTGATTTACAGTATAATCGTAAATCTTGAAAAACTACTCACTTCTAAATCTTTTGTAGTCATTTTTGTATTACTTTAGTATAAATACATGTTAATTTGGATTCATATTTGTTTTTTTCGGACTTTATGTGAACGAAAAGACACAAATTCGCCCGTTTTCTCATTGGAAATAGGTACATTTCAAAATATCACTGTCCTGGTCACAAAAGCAAAGTTTGTGGGGAATAATAGCCATTTTCTATACTTTTGAGGCATAAGCAATTAGGAAATAACACTTACTACCCAGGAACAAAAATTGTGTTACATAGTGTTTTTATTAAATAAATAAATGATGGATACTCCCTGGACGTTTATGAAATGTTATTTCAATACCATATGTGTTTTCCTGATTAATTTTTTTTAATGAATTAATGGTTCTTAAATAATAATGTATTTCACTGACAGTTTATTGGGGCATTGTAACTGATATACTAAAAGCTCTGAGCCGGGTTACTTAATTAGACCCCATTCACACTACTGGGCCGCCCCATATTTAGGTCTGCAACCCCGTTCACATTTGCATTTAGGGCGCCTTTGCACGTTCACATATGTGACTGAAAAGCAGGCCTAAAATGTGTCAAACTGCTTTTTTTATTTTTATGGAACGATAGCCTGCATTCAGAATTGAATAACTACTGGGATCTACAGTAATCCTTTTGTAGCAGATGTTTGTTAATAGTTTTTTTTTCAATGCAGCACAGAAGCAATTTTATGGTATGTATTAAAAAAACATATTGACTATTTTGACTTACTGTTATGGTGTGTCCGAGCTTACCCTCACCCACAATCACATTATTCTCTCAAGAACATGGAGGTATTTAGAATGCGAGAAACAGCAACTTGCTAGTGTTCACAGGTTTAAATATTTATTTTTGTAATGGATGCTTCTCAGATTGCAAATGACTATGAGGATGTACACAATGACTGACATTCACAAGACAAACTCACGACTGACCACCTAATAGTACTACTGCTCCCTCCTAAGGAAAGACACAGCATTAAATAATGTTAAATACATTACACATGTTTCTTCTCATTTATACGTATTTGTTTAACTTGCATGAATACCGTCTTTGTTTACAAACACGATTGTTAAACTATTCTATTGTTTACTCGTTATTATTGCCATTATTATTCTCTAGTCCCTAACCATGACAAGTAAAGACTGAACATCAGCATTACTCCTTCTCTTGGAAGATTACCAAAGATATGGCTATAGACTAACATTAACATTAATAATAATAATCACAACTAGAATGCACATTTAGAAAAGCTGAAATTTGATTGGCGCATGGCGGCCATGTTTTTTTTATGTAGCAACTTTTCCTTAATAGCACTGATAGAAGACAGTACAAAGTTAAAGTATTCCAAGATCCATGTCAATCGGCCAAAGGGTTCCTGAGGAGTTGTCATTTAAGCATTTTACACAAAATCCAACATGGCCACACATCATGTGACCGATCAATATTTCCTTAAATAGAATCAATCATGGACACGAGAGGACTATGTAGACAAAGTTTTACAGCTATATTATTTTCCGTTCATCTGAAGAAGAGTTTTGAAAATCTTCCAAAAATCACACACAATCCAATATGGTGACCATATCATGTGACCCAATAGCACCATTTTCACTCAGGTACAAGTCTGCATAGGACTTTACCAATATCTGAAGTTTTGTGAAATTTTTTGTGTAAAACAAAAAAAGCTCTGACATCATAGAAAATCCACGTTTTTCCGTGTTGTCATAGAAAATGAAATTGGTAATGTGATACAAAAAGGCCGGCCCTAGTCTGCTTTGCGTTCTTACATATGTAAGGCTGGCCCTGGTCTCGGATTGCAGGCCCTTGCAGGGCTCACTTTTCGTTTTTGGAGAGTTCATATATGAGAAAAGGCATCCCTGAAGTGGCCCAGGGCCGACTTAAATCGCAAGTGTGAACAGGATGTCAGTAACCAGTTTAGATTAGCTGCGCAAATGTCGCCTTGCTTGCTTTTTAGTCTGGGATTAAGGCACGGTGGTCACGGGTTCTGTGATTTTAGTAGAGAACATTGAACTTTACCAACACAACTTGAAATTCCACCTTAACCAAAAAATTAAAAATAACCTTTTTTTTTTCACGGTTTATGATGTTGAACTAGCTCGGTTGCCTTACTTTGCAATGTAGTCGTTCACACTACATTGCATTTTTTCAGCGCTGTCAATTAATTTATTTTAAACATACATGCAGGTGCAAGTCTACAGCCCGATTTTGTCAACCTGCAGCTGCATTTTCCAATGCCTGTTGGGTCTTTGACTAAAATCAAGTGAAATATCTCAGCATAGCTGAGGCTATTCTACTGTTTGAAGACAACTGTGTAGCACAGAATGAATACCAGTTCTGGAAAAACATGGAAATGAGATTCCCTTTTCTTGCTGTAATCATTTTCTGCATACAGACATGTACTTCGGGATGATGGGCGCTCCAGAAAGGCATCAAACATGTACAACATGTTGTATCAGAATAATATGTAAACAAACAAACCAAAACGTAAAATATCTGCAAACTATACCACAGCTGAAGCAACAGATGCACACAAAGAGACTTTCAACTTAAAACGTTATTTTTTAAAGGTATGCTGTCCTGTATAAACCCCACCAGATATTATGTAAAACTAACATTTTTGTTTATAGTTGTATACGCTGTGAAGCTTACCGATTTACAGGATTAAAACTTGAACCTGAGGTTGTGAAAACCATATAGTAGGGTGTCCTACTTCTATAGACAGACTAAGTGTATGTTTATGTAGGAATATATATATATATATATATATATATATATATATATATATATATATATATATATATATATATATATATTGCACAAAAACAAACATAGTTGAATTTGCATTGGCTTGTCCCCCTTCCTCCATGATTTTGAACAAATTTACCATGACTGCTCAGTGATTTTTAGTACAAATTTCTGTGACACAAACCCAGCCTTACTTATCAGTTATTAAAATTGGAATCACTAATCAAACAAAAAATATCACTCTCCTCCATCTAATGGATTGAGATTGGCTTGTCAGAAATATCGAGGGGAATTTACCACAGAATGACAATTCATTAAAATAAGCAGAGTGTCTCAATCTCACGTCTGCTGTGAATACTGCTTGACAGACTTCTCTGTGAAACATGGTGGGCGTCATGACTGTATCACTCACATAGGTACGAAGAAACACCAGCAATAAGCAAAAGCTGACACTCCCCATTACTGTGTTTGTGTAAATGGGTTCTGAGGTTTAATTCGCTTTAAATAATTAATTAATTATTGGATACTGCACAGCATTTTGTGTTTTGATAGTTGCAGAGTAGTAAAAATGTAAATTAAAAAAAAAAAAGTTAAATCTTTCTTGAGGTGTTATTTGTATAGTTATTTTTATAAAGTTTTGAGGTTGAATATTTCAGTCCAGGTTTGATAGTACTTACGAGATCCTAAAACACTCTTCATTATTACTCGTTATTATTGCCATTATTATTCTCTAGTCCCTAACCATGACAAGTAAAGACTGAACATCAGCATTACTCCAGAATAAATAAATAGAATTTCAAATTTACCAAATTGTGCTGAAACTTGGGTAGGACACAACAGGAACTTTTGTATTTTTGTATTTGTTACAAAAGAAGCAGTTACAGAAGATGTATGTTACTACCATGCTTATGTATATTAATAAAATATAAGGCCACTGAGTTGATGAATTAACCTCATCAATGCACATAGAGTATGCACCAGTAACATAGGACTAGCTATAGTGATTGATCCAGCTGGGAGAATCACTGTTGGGTAAAGAAGACTACGGTGTATGTCTAAATTGGTGATACCCTAAAAGAAGTAATTTGACTATAGGTGGAGGAGGGAAATAGGACTGCAGATAAGAGATTACAGAAATTAAACAGTTAACATCAGACTCTGGAGCTACAGAAGGTTACTTGTTGCCATAGGAACCTTGATGAGAAGAGTTTGTCAAGTATCAAAGCCTTACACAATGAGCCATAAACTTAATATTATCAAAGGGAAAGAATAATGTTAAAAAAGATAAGAACCGTGGTCTAGAACCCCTTGGGGTAGGTGCCTTAATGTTAGACGATAATAACTTATGTAACATATTTTAAGAATTGTATTTGTTAGTCATTGCTTACAAGTTTGATTAAATACACTGAACAGAAACAGTAGTCTAGGGATATGTAAAGAATGCAAGCCTTACATTGAAGAATAGGAAATATCTTTATGTAGGTTTTATTATTCTTACTAATTATTTTAAACCTCCAGTTCGTTATATATGTTTTTGTTTATCTACATGCTGTCTCAATATTCATTTGTAACATGATTGTTTTCCAGTTACTTATGGTCTGTACTTAGGTTTGCCAAATGTGCATGACATTTTATTATAGCTTGTTGTTTTCTTTAAACAGTTTTCCTCATGCATTACTGTCATGTTTCTAGTCTCAAATTATAAGCTCTGATTCCCCTCTCTTTATTTAGAAAGAGTCACAGGAAAATGTGTTCTCTATTTATAGCAATACTATGGTGTGCATAAGGTTTGATTTCTCCACACAGAGTTATGGTGGTGCCATTGTTTGACCGCAATGGAGAAATTTGTGAGCAGTATATATTAGCTTATTTCCTGCTCAGGTAGTTCCCTTTCAAGTACAAAATGTAACCATTACTGTATGGGTATTTACCTCCTACAGGGTCTCCACATCAATGTTTTGGAGCTGCAGGAAGTTTACCTGATCTTGCAGGAGATTCAAGGGAGACATGTACTTGTCTGTACAGACAACACAACAGTGGTGGCTTACATCAATCACCAGGGCGTCCTCAGGTCGCCCAGTCTCCATTGAGTAGCCCGCAAGCTTTTGCTCTGGGCACACGAGAACCTCCTCTCACTGCGAGCAGTACATCTGCCCGGGGTGACAAACTGGATGGCGGACCTCCTCTCAAGGAGAGGTCCTAGCGCCTCTGAGTGGAGGCTTCACCCCGAGGTGGTGAGCCTCATTATGGAGATGTTCGGGAGAGCAGAGATAGATCTCTTTGCCTTCCAGGAATCAACCCACTGTCCCCACTGGTTCTCCATAATAGGAGGCGGGGACCCGCTGCTGGTAGATGCCTTGGCACACCAGTGGCCGAGGCAACTGTTATATGCCTTCCCACTGCTCACCCTGCTCCTGCTGTGTTTGGAGAAAATCAGGTAGAACCATACCAAGGTGCTCTTAGTAGGCCCTTCTTGAGTGGCCAGCGGTGGAGACTGCCAAAGCGCCTTGACCTGCTAAGTCAGGCACGAGGGACTATATGGCATCCCGACCCATCGAGCCTGCAGCTCTGGGTCTGGCACCTGAACGGTGGCATTTGAGCCGTCTGGGTCTGTCCAATAGGGTTTGACACCCTACAAAATGCCAGAGCAGCTTACATGTGTTCCCAGTAGTGCATCTTTCAGACGTGGTGCCTTCCTCGTGGGTTTGACCCCACTACCTGTCCCATGGCAGTTATACTGCTGTTTTTGCAGGTCTATCTGGCAGCTATTTCAGCTTCCCATGTCAGGAGCTCACTTCCTAGTGGGGCAATTTTTGAAGGACATTGTTCCTCGCTGAAGGTTAAACGTGGTGCTTAATGCACTCATGAAGCCTCCATTTGAGCCCATGCATGCATTCATTCATTCTCCATTGCAAAAGCCTGCTTCATTTTTACAATCCTGCCTTTGTGCCAAAAACGATCTCGGCATTTCATGTCAACCAGTCTGTGGAATTGGAGGCTTTCCATCCACCTCATTTCCAGTCTGAAAGGGAGCGACAGAACAAAAAGTTGAAGGCAGTCTAAACATTTTTTTGTCTGCTATGGGGCTAAGTCCCATAGTCAAGCCCTATCTAAGCAGTGGCTGTCCAAGTGGATAGCAGACAGTCAGGACTGCCTATGAGCTGGCCAACTTGCCCCCTCCAGAAAAGCTCACTGCCCATTCCACCAGGTGCATGGCAAATTCGTGGGCTTTATTCCAGGGTGCATCTGTCAAGGACACATGCAATGCAGTGGTGTGGGCTACTCCCCATACCTTTACTAGGTTCTACAGACTGAATGTCATGCATCCTCAAAACCCTGGATTTGGAACTAGAGTGTTAAGGACAGCTTCCCAGTCGACCCCCACAACACAGGCATAGAGGTGACTTTCTCCCTTCATTTTTTAGCTCTAGCTACTTGTTACTAGGGTTCCATGTGGTAACGCACAAGGCAGTCTCTCGGCTTAGCATTGTAGCATTCCAGTCGTCTGCAATCTTGCCCTTGTGATGGCTTTGGTACTCGCACCCATATGGTAATGGTTACATTTCATACTTGAAAGGAAACGTTAGGTTATTATATTATTATTATTATTATTATTATTATTATTATTTATTTCTTAGCAGACGCCCTTATCCAGGGCGACTTACAATCGTAAGCAAATACATTTCAAGTATTACAGTACAAGTAATAATACAATACAATTAAGAGCAAGAATACAATTAAAAGCAATTATATATCATAACCTGGTTCCCTGAAATCGAAATGTAACCATTAACCTTCAAGGTCACTGCGTCCATGATTGCAGCAGGCTTGAAGGAAAAATTATGCGGAAATCTGTGAGCGCAGTACATTTATGCCCTTGGGGCGGGCCATGACTGTGTCACAGGCTCAGTGAGCAGCTTTGATATATCTTATTTAGGTTTCGGGGTCTTTAGGAGGTAAAGACCTAGACAGTAACGGTTACATTTCTGATTCAGGGAACCAGGGTTATAATAATAACATAACTTAGTAAATGAGTATCAATAAAATATATAAAAAGATTTTTAACAGCAGGACAGGCTGAGTTTGTCACCTGTTAACCACTTCAGTGCCCTTAGGACGTACCTGGCATGTCCTAAAAATATGTCATTAAAGTGCCCTTAGGACGTTCCTGGTACACCCAACTCTTGCCGTGATTAGGACCCTTTCCTGCAAAAAATGAACCATGGGTTGGGAGCTGGAACATTTTCTGATCATTTTATTGGTTCAAAATGCATGACGAAAAAGCGCGAATAAAGTTTGGGAGGTGTGATTAGAGTGCTCTGTTGTAGTTTCTGTGGTGAGACAAGGAGGAGTGGTTAAGACTGCTGTTCGTTGCTTAACTTTTAAAAATGTCTTCTGTATATTCATCAATACGTTATATATTTTTTTTTCCCGGAAATGACATTTATATGTGTGATATATCCCCTGTATTTTATACTTTTGCGAGTTTTTTCCTCAGTTTGTTTCTTTTTTCTTTCCTTTACATACATCTGGATAAATCACAAATTGAACTCATTCTTCTTTTTATTTATTTATTTTACTTAGATAACACATAAAGCTATTTTTGAGAAATAATTTTGGGAAGCTCTTTTAAGTTGTGAGGGAATTTATTGTGTTTTAGTATTTTTTTTGCCAGTTTTATCTCAGTTTTTTTTTTTTTCATTTATCCCAACCTGTTTTTTTTTTTTTTTATCATGACATATTTTTCTTTTTTTTTTTTATAACTACCAACAACATATATTTTTGTTTGTTGCATTTCCTGAACAGAAAACTCACTTCCGGTTACTGCAGTTGGAAACCTTTCTTATTAGTAACCATTTATCTTCCTTACCTACAGTGTCATTTATTTGTAATTATTTGGAGGTAGTTAGGAGATTTATTGTCTTTTAGTGTATCTTTTTTTTGTGACCTACGCTTGTTTGTGTGTGTGTGTTTTTACCCTCTTAACTTTCGGTTTGTTTGTTGTATATTGTGGATACAGTCGTGCTTTTTGTAAATTAGAAATCTACTGAAGCATGTTGAAAAACAAATTTAACAATATATAGCTTTCAGCATTGCCTTATGGAAAAAAAACAGGCACTATCACAAAACCGAGATGATAATGTATTTATTTCCCTTTTTTTACACTTAAGGCTCAATATTCTGGTCATCTTACCAGATATCCACACAGGGTTTGCACCAGTGGAAAGTTTAATGTGTGCTTAACAAAACAATATATAGGTTTGCTTGGATACACTAAAAGGTGGATATAGTAATCGTGATTAAAGAATGTATTGCAAAAATTGTAGAATTCCTGTGGCCAAGGAGGTGGCAACTACTCATGGCAGCAAAGAGGTTAATGGTTTCTGTTGAGCATAGGTCAACCACAAGTGATCTTCACATCATAGTCACTATGAACTTATGTGGAGTAAATTTATGATTTCAGACATAAGACCACTTGTCTTGTTAAACTGCACCCATAATTTATTACAGTGTATGGGGAATTACACAACATCATTCTGGGCTATATATATAATGTATTTAATATGTCTGTCTGCACATGCTGGATAGTGATATTGTACAGTAGTTCCTTCTGAGACCATGGTGAGGCAACTATCACCTTGCCAGCAGCAACATAAATTATTTTATAGGAACAATTAGATTTTAAGGGTAAATCTATATAGTCAGAGAACAATTTGATCATTGCCACCATGATGACATTATATAAGAAAATACCAGGCTTGTAGGATTTATACATAGCAGCTGTTATTCAACACTTCATATTTTGGTTTACTATTTTGGTTCACTTGCAGCATGCACTGTTCTCTTCAAATTTCAGTAAGCTGAACAAAGTACTCTAACTTGAACAGTGCATGTCCCTCATTCTTATCCATCATAAGTCTTGCCGCTAGTCTCAGCTGTTACCGATGGCCAGTCATCCTTCTTCATTCTGCACCTTCTCTGCCCTGTCTATCAAAACAGATATAAAGTTTTAGGTACTCCTACAACCACCCAGATTGTTTTGCCAATTAGCGATTGAATGAAAGTAGTTTTGCTTGTCAGTTTTTAGTCTGCAGCAACTGGAACTGCCTTCTTTATCACTCACTATATGTAGTTGCTGGAGTATCACAGCTCCTAACACTTGATGGAAACCTCTGCATCTTTAATACTAACACTGTGCGAAACTCTTCTACCCTGCAGTACATATGGTATTAGGCCATTTATTACTTCAATAGGTAATAATAATATATACATTTCTTATTATTCGCCACCTGAGAGCATTTGCTCTTTCTCAAACAATTACATCATATATTCTTTATATGTTTTATCAAGTACAGTATGATTAGAAGTACTGAAATAAACTTAAAACAATTAAAGGACAGACAACAAGGTAGATAACAAGGAAGACTTATTGTCAGAATGTTTGTCATTGAATTTATTAAGTTTCTTTTAGTATTTACCACTTTTGAGTGTTTAACAATTATAGGTGGCTAAGTATATATGTAAAGCAGACACAATAACATCAATTGACATATCTGAGTTATGTGTATTATACTGTATTAAAAAAAATGAAGAAAAGTAAAATTTTGGTCAGACTAGGAAGGAAAGGTCTGACAAACAGTAGTGATAGTCTGTTGCTCCATATTGTCTATCACTGGCCAGCTGCCTGCAAACACTGTTAAAAGAGTGCAATTTCAGTGTCCCTCTGGAGTAGACTGAAACCTGTGCAAATGACCAGAGGGAACTACACTTCACTGACCAGTTAAATTTAATAAAGTGACAGGGGAATGGAGTACTTTGTCAGAATAGCCTTTTAAAGGATTTCCTATTATTTCACTAGACACCTTTTGTGTTGATAGTTTGTCTCATGTTTTCTACTCTGTCTCGGCTGCTTTTGTCATGTTCGTTTATGTTTTTTTGTATGAATGTTGCTTGTTCATCCCTAGCGTGCCCGCAGTGGGCCAGTTTTAACTTTTTACTTTGCTTACTAAACATTCTCTGCTAATGAACAGTGTACTTTACTGTTCAAGGTAAAGCTACAAACTTTACTGTTCAAGATCAAGTTTGCGTACTTAAAGTTAGTTATGTAGTGATTACATTTTTATTCACAGGTAATTGCTTCTGGACAAATCCAATAATTAATTTCAATATGATTAAACAATTAGTATGACCTTCATTTTTCTGCCCACTTATCAAATTAGGGCCCAGTTGAACTCCACCTTATATGGCAATTCAAACTTACATAAATTACTTTGTGGCCCAACTATTTTTTTTTTTTTTTTACACACAAAAAACAAAAAAATGTTTTGAAGGTCAACTGGCATTGGCATTCTAAGCATCCCTTTCAGCTAGTGGTTACATGTGGGCTTTCATAAGTCTGGAGTACGTTCTTCAATCCTGACTGACACATCAGAAATAGTTTTTAAATGAGGAAGATGTCATGGTAAGGCCGGCAGTCTTAAGGGAGTTTTAACAGCAGCGATTATTGGTCTGTAATGTGATAATTGCAAACTAGTGCTGAAGGACAAATTAAAAAAAAAAAAATGTAGGACAAATTAAACAACTGCAATTTCTCAAATTTCAAACTAACATGTTTAATTTGACTTGTAGATATTTTGATTATTAATGATTACGATCAATTATATATCATCTTGTGTTAGTCATTTGTTTGCATTTGCCTTAATTGAAGTTAGATCATGCATTGTAAAGTAAATTAATTAAATTTTTGGTAAGCACATTATGCAAGATTGTTATTACAATAAATACTGCCTCACCTTTTAAAACCACTCTTGCACACCATTTCCTCTTACATTTATACATGACTAGATTGAAAACAGTTTAAAAAGATGTAATACAAGGGAACAAAAAAAGCTTGGTATGGAAATAAGTGTAGCTATTTTAGTACACTTGTGTTTATACTGTATTTGTTATTGCCAACTCCATATGATTGAACTGACCTTAGTGCTGGTAAAGTGCAGTGTTCTGATAATTACTATTATGAGGGGCACTGCTGTAGCTCAGTCTGCTGAAAGCTCACCAGTGTCAGGAATGACTGTTCAACCCCTGTCTGCATTCACAGATTCATTCTTAAGATTAATTGCATTGTGAACTTTTAAATGGTAAAGCTGCATGTAGGATCATTTCAACATGCAATCATCTTATGATAATGTGGTAATGACACTGTATGATGAAAGCAAAAGAAAAATAATCAAGTGTGCATACTTTTTATGGATTTGTTAAATGTATTGAACAAGTGTTCCATTAGTTATTGCTTTTTTCCCTTTCATCTTGTGTTTTGTGACTTATTTGCCTGTACCTGTTTTATCTTTGTGGTGTGGCATACAGTATGCCCTGCTATAGTGTCTGTATCATCTTGCCTGTCAGCCCTCCTCAGGTGACAGTATCTGGATTGTGACATCTCTATAAATACCTCCATCACCATCCCCCCTCTTTACCTGACATCTGTGGCTTTAATTTGTTATTGCTGACAGACAAACCACCCCCAGTCACTGTGTTTTTCTATAGAATACGTCTGCTAGGAAGTTACAACATTAGGCAGGCATTATTTATTTTACCAGCAGGGAACATCAGACTTTGGCCACTTGAGCTATTTTTTTGTTATTTTAGTTTATTTTAGTTTTGCTATTACAGTGATATAAAGTGATGCTGGTTTTAATTAGTGATAAAGGTATGGTCCAGTATTATTGATGTTTCAAACTATTCCAGTATCAGCATTTAAAATTAATGGTTTGTATGATCAACATTTTCCTGATTTGTAAACATAAAATAATATTGACTGCTTCGCTTTGCTCATATACCTGGGAGTGAGAGTGACTGTAAAATACAAAAGATATCATTTTATTTTAGATTTTTTTTTATTATTATTATTATTATTACAATTATTTAAAGAAAGAGAAAGTTTAGTTTCTTCATTCTAAACTGAATTGTGATATAGTTGGGTAATTTTAGGTTAAATCTATGCATTGTATCTAGTTCCCCTCCAACAGGCAGACTAGTCAGCCTTGTGAGAATGTGGTAAAGCTAAATTGGTTCAATCATGGCCAGTTTAGCCTGACCGCATGTAAAAAAGAGGTGCCGAGGTCCACTAGGGACTCAAAGATAGTCGTTGCCGGCACGCTGTGGCCTGGCCACCGAAATAGCTTAAGCTTGGACGTGTTGTGAATGCTCGTGGCCTGACCTAACTTTGTTCAATGTGTTTATTTTTTGTAATGATCCACATTTCTAGTGTGTGACTCCTCATTTGTCTGTCTGACCATTGGTCACCCTGCCACAACTTCTATAAACTGAGGAATACATTAAGGTCAACAAACTAGTGACCTAAACCAGATTTAAACAATGGCCTCATAAGACCTAGGTCCCTTGTTGAAATCATTTCAGTAATGGGATTACTTTTTGTTGATATATACCAAAAATAACACCTAAAAAGTAGAATTGTGTTCATGGTTAAGAGTATTCATGTTTGACCTTCTTTCAGTAGTTGGCAGCCCTTCGACTACCAGATGGGATATGTGCATTGGTGCGGCATGACAACGGAAGTTGCTGCTTGCAGTGAAATGCAATTCAGATCCTTAGCTAGGTTAGTCATCTCACTGCTGGGCCAGGAAGAGACATGCAGAGAAAATTGGAAAATATGGTTTATACCATAAGGTTGCGCATTCATAAACAGAGCAAAGCACGTTTTTTAGTTCTTTTAATATATTGTTGTGATTTGTATATGCTGCAATGTGAAAGCAGAAATTCAGCTGGATTAGTTTGCTAATATAAGTACTTTATGCTTATTAATTTGTCAGAAAATTATTGCTGTATGTGTTTTATAGAGTGTGTAGTAATGTTATGTTAGTGTCATTGTGAAACGGACAAGAAAGTTTATTTTACGGACATGTACATGTAAAACACAGAATGTAATATAAGAAAGAAGAGACGCTATCACCGGTACTCAGTACCGGGACTTATTTTGATGCCGGTACTGGGTACTGGGACTTATTGTATCTGCTTTATTGTCTCTGCTTTCCATCCAACGCTTATGCATTCCATCAATTCTTAAGGGCTATTCATAGTCCAGGGAGCACAGCACTTTTTAGAGCACATGCATCAACTACGCGCAATGCGCAACCTCCTCGCGGAACAATCAAAATATAATTGGTGCCCGTGCTGAATTGTGTAAAGCCTGCCGCACACAGCCCGACTCATCTCATTTGAGTTTGCACAGGTTCTGCGATCAGTTGTGCTCAGTTTTGGTTTGACGTCACAATTGAGTTTTTCCCGACTGGGTGTCGCACACTGCTATGACTGAATTACTGACCACAACTAGATACTGGTGATTACTATGTATGCAAATGTAATTAATACTGCCCTACACATTTTTGTATTAACTTAGCCCAACATTGCGACCCTCATATTATGCATGGCATCGTATGCTGATTAGACGGCAGAGACAGCACCACGAGGCAACCAAAAGAAGCGCTTAGCCTATTAATTTAGCTATTGACCATTTACACCGTGCAAACGTTTCAGGCAGTGTTTGACTTTTTGTATAGTTTGTCTACTACACTTGTATAGTTTGTCTACTAGCCTGTGGTAAATAAAATCCAACCTGTTGATTTTTTATTTGACTTTGGCCTTTTTTTCTCAGCGTGCGGATCTAGGGGCTTGTGATTTGTGACCTATTGGAGATCGACGCACCGGTTACTTCTGTTGTAGCACAGAAAGAAAATATAGGCTGCTAGTAGATTGATAATGAAAAGGTAAATTGATAATTTTCCTTTCATTAGTAAACGCCTAAAAAAAAACTATTCAAATGTGCACATATCTAACATTTAACACTCAGAGCAATACAAGACTAATATATTTTTACCTGTGGAACTAAAGCTGTCAATAGTCCGCCATCTTGTATGACAAGTTAAATGACAAGCTATGTCAATAAAGCCTGCTTCACCAGTGGTTGACGCCCTTATGACTAATCGGTCTCAGTCGGTCTTGGTCGGCAACTGCCGCACACAGACAGACTGATCACATCTGAAAGAAACTGCATCTGAAAAAGATTCAACATGTTCAATCTTCAAATCTGAAGACATCCTGACTGAAATCTGCATAATCTTGGTTTTAAGCGCATGCACACAGCTACGATTCATCCAGACTACGGCCAGTTGAGATGAGTCGGGACGGCTTGAGTCTGACTGTGTGCGGCAGGCTTAAGGCACGCGACACAGGCGCACACATTAAATGGATAAAGTTATAATTTTTCAGCTTTTTACGCGAGGTGCGTTAGGTCTTTTGTCTTGACCACAAGACATGTCTGACGATTTTGAAGAAAAATTAATAGAAGTAGTAAGGAAGTACAGACATCTGCATGACGACTTTAAAAAGAAAACGCGAAGACTCTGAAATGTGCAATACCTCTTGGAGGGAAATTGCAAATACAATTGGTAAGGATGTAAAAGTCTGTAGGGAGAAGTGGATATACATACATGATAAATACGTGAAAATGAAGAAAAAAATAGGGGAAGGAGTGGGTTTGCTGGTGGAAGCAGGAAAACCTCAAGATATTATGACCTTCTGAGCTGGCTATCTGAGTTCATCAAACACAGGGACACAGATTCAAATGTGCCTGATGAACAGGATGGTGAGGTATATATTGAAATAAATAAATTGGATGTATAAGTTAAATATTCATAAACAGAAAATAATTCTAGCTTGATAAAATCTGTAGTTGATCTAGCTTGGATTATTTTTTTTATCACTAAATAAAAACGCAGAAAAATGTATTTCTTTATTAATGTTACTTAGCTTAATATATGATCATGCACTTGTTATATCTTTGGCGGAATTTATCTGTTATCACAATGATGTTTGCATTGTTATAATACCATTATATTACATTATTAGGTCATATAGATATGTCATATATATGCATATGAGCAAAAACTATATATATAAAAAACTATATATATATATATATATATATACTGTATATATACTGTATATATACTGTATATATACTTAAAATTACACAGTCACAGATAAACTGGGGGCATGTTAAACTTTCTAGGGGGGCGTGGTGAGCATTTAATAATATAGTAATTATAGCAATAATTTTAAAAAAAAGAAAATCAAAGGTGCATCATAGAGTAAAGGTGCATCATAGAGTAAAAGACAAGAAGTTGGGAAATATGAAAAAAGTTACTTCAAAATTGGATTTACCTTTGTTGGAAATGCAGGTAAACTTTGTATTCATGGTGTCATCTGTGGCGATGTACTGGCTAATGAAAGCTTGAAGCCTTGCAAAGTGCAACGCCATTTGGAGAAGAGACATCCTGACTTTTTTTTTTAAAGAAAACCTGAGACCTTACATCAGCAAAAAGTGCTATAAACAAGCATTCCATGGTGTCTGCCAAGTGTCTTAAGGCTTCTTATGCTATGTCATACCGGGTTGCTAAACTTTGTAAGCCTTGCAACATAGCTGAGATCCTGGTTTTGCCAACTGCAAAGGACATTTGTTCTGTTATGTTTGGGGAAAGCTCTGCTTTGCAGGTTGGTGCCCTTCCATTGTCAAATTTCAGAACTCGGCAGTGATGTGAAACATCAAGTGTTGAACTGCATCAAGACGAGCCAATTCTATGCCATAAAACTTGACAAGACAACCGATATTGCTGGAGCTGCACAGCTGCTTGTTTGTCAGATTTGTGCATGAAGAGTCACTTCTGGCGGAATTTCTTTTTTGTCGACCCCTTCCAACTCACTCAACAAATTATTTTGTTTGTGAAGAAGGTATGAATTGGGATCAAGGGTTGGGATTTGCAGTGGCGGAGCTCAGTCCATGACTGTAAAGCCTCCATGCTACATGGACACACTGCATGCTACACAGAGAAGCTCTGGCCGCAATCAAAGTGCCCCAGACACTGAAGACAGATATACAGCATGCAGTGCAGATAATCAATTTTATAAAAGCATGGGCACTTCATGCACGATTATTTTCAGTTTTGTGCCAGGAAATGATATCTGATCACCAGCATCTATGGTTTCACACCGAAGTCACGTGGGAGAGTACTTCGCCTTTTTGAGCTACGTGAAGAGGCAAGGGGGAGACTGCCTGCTGTGCCCATTGTCATCATCTGGGAGAGACATCCCGATGTTCCCAACGTTGTCTCCAGCGCCCAAGAGGGTGGTGCCCAACAAAGATAAACCCAAGAGGGGCCGCTGGGACAAATACTTCCGCCTGGTCAACTACCCCTGCCCCGGAGAGGAGGAGGAGGGACAATGACCGGAGGACAGCTGGGAGGCCTACCTCAGCACTCTCGAGGTCCAGAACCTGTGCCCTGTGCCACTTGTGTGTTTCTGGTGAATTGGTTATATTTTATCAGTTATTTTTTAAGGCTTATTTTGTATTAAAAATTGATTGTGTACTGATCTCTACACATTTTAGAAGTATTTATTCATTGGTACTCAAATTGGCTCCATTTTTTTATGTTGACACCTGGCTGCGCATATGAGTACCTGCACTTTTTTGTTGAGATTTTCACCTCTAGGCGCTATGAATGATTTATGTATTCTTTGTACTTCTAAATATACATTATGAAAATACATATAATGTATATAACATGTTAAGACGAAGCAGAGTGCATGCACCATTTTGAACTAGATAAAATGCAGGTAGAGACTTGACATTCTTATATAGACATATTTGATGTACATAGTTTGGCAGTTTTATACATTTTCATTGTGGTTGTTTACTATTTTACCATGTGGTGAAACTGGTTATGCTGAGTAATATAACTACAGATTAAATAATCAATGTTGCATTGTGAGCAAAATCCCTTTAGAGATAACAGAATGTATTTAAAACATGTTCTATTGTTGAAAAAAGGCCTCCAAAAGGTAGAAAATAATAGGGCTCCTGATTTTCCATTCTTGGGAATGGCAAATTCCATTTTTCAAAATGACTAATTCCGTTTTTTTCCTTTTTTCAAAATGACCAATTCCGTTTGTTCTGTTTTTACCAATTTATTAAGAATTAACAATGTAATTTGAACAGAAATAACATTTTTACATTAAAAATCTATTGAATTCATTTTTTTTAAAATTTGAGATAGTGTTTTTCAGGAAAAATATTTCTTAAAGTAGTCAACTAGTAACAATGTACTGTGGGTCAGTCAACAGCTTATTTCTGGTATTACAATATACAGACTAGTCAAATGAGGGGCATTATTACAAAAATATACAATTTTCATAAAATTACAAATTAAATACAATGTTCTGCATTGACACTTATCTCTCCCACCTGTAGTTTGATCTGCAACAACGCAGACTGGTTTATGCTGTACTTGCTGTAAAACTGCTTGCATGTGTTTCTCATATACCCTAGACAGATAGAGTTGTTAGTTAGAGCAGGGCTCTTCAACTAGTTTATTTATTTATTTATTTATTTTTATTTAAGGGGGCCAGATTGGAAAAAAATGTTAGGAGTAGGCGGGCCAGAGTATTTTAATCTGCACATTTTTAAGCAATAATAAATATTACATAACTTAATGTTCATATATTGAACAAGACTTACACATTTTACCATATATATATATATATATATATATATATATATATATATATAGTACTTTAATAATAGAACAGTGTGAGAATTTAACAGAGTATCATTACAAACATTTTAAAATGTATGTGGCATATTAATAGTATAACTGTTAAGAAGAGATCAACGCTTCTACTTTTGAGCTTCTAACTACTGTGCCCTCTGGATACGTATTTCCAAAAGCTCCTTGTTTGGTTTCAAAATGCCTTTTCATATTGTATTCCTTAACTACTGACACATTAATTGCACAATAAACACACTGGTTTTGCGTTCGGTACGGTTGGTAAAATAAATAAGTATTTATTATTATTATTATTATTATTATTATTATTATTATTATTATTATTATTATTATTTATTTCTTAGCAGACGCCCTTATCCAGGGTGACTTACAATTGTTACAAGATAGCACATTATACATTATACATACATACATACATTATTGGTCCACTCCTTGTTGAATCTACAATTTTCATAATTTTCTGTTCTTACTACAGTAGCTGGAGTAGAGAGCCATGTTATAGCAACACGAGAAAAAAAAAAACTAAAAATCACTCTGAGTACGTAGTATTATTAAGGAGTTCATTATAATTAGAAATAATAAGCTATAAAACTAAAGGTTTCACCTCAACCACTGTGCCGTTTCCTTGTGTTCAGTGGGTGACGGAGTAACGGATTTGCAATTAATAACTAAATAAATGAATACATAAGTTGCTTTTATAAACAACTCACACAGCACACAGGCAGAGCCGCAACAGAGACAGACAATCCACCAGCGTAACGCCCACAAAACCACCTGTTTTCTCGTTATCCACTATTTCTACAAGCATCATCGCTGGGCTTCTGGGTAGTGTAGTTTTCAAAGCAATCCATTTTTTTTAAAGGTGCAGTTGCAAAGCAGAATTCCATTCCCAAAATGCCAATTCCATTCCCAATGCATAATTCCTCAATTCCGTCCGTGATTCTGCGATCACGGAATAATAATAATAATAATAATAATAATAATAATAATAATAATAAATCTATCTATCTTGAAAAAAATATATATTTCAAATACTTTTTTTATTGAACTTTAAAGACTGTGGTTAAAACAGTCATAAAATGCTTGGATGTGGCGTAACATCTATGACAAAAACGCTTGGCTGTAATGGGGTTGAATAGGTGATTTGTTTTATTATTGAAAAAGTGCCTGTTTCTTCATGGTTAGGAAATTGCAAATAAGGAATGTGGAATGGCTACAGGTTCCAATTTCATCAGTGTTTGACTACTGTCACTTAGCAATAGACAACTGCATATAATTCAGTCTTTTTGTATTTTCACGATTTTCTTTTGATGGTGGATGACAGGAATACATATACTTTGCTGCAGATTCCTGCCACTAACTGATTTAGGGTGTGAACTTTTTGGTCTCAATTTTAATCAGCCTCAGGTATAAAAGGAAGGGATTCACAATGCATTCCAATGGTATATTTAATATCTTACGCTTACATGTTTTCAAATCTCACTCTTTTTGATAATCTAGCCTTGAGAGTGTATGTTGGAAGATATCATTTTTGTCTCTCAGAAAGTGTACAGCATGTGCCAGCTGTGTTCAAATCTATTTATGGATTTAATTAACTATCAGTAGCACTTTGTTGGATTGGTGCACTTTAATCGGCTTTGATCAGTATCTGAACCTCAGCCAGGAAAAGAATGAATGCAAGTGATTTTAAAACAGTAAGACTGGCTGTGGAATTCAGTCTGTGTCAAGGGTGGCTTAACATTTGAATGTAAACAATGTTTGCCTCAACAGTACTGATTACATTGCAGCACCACGTTAGAAATATTCACCCATTTTCTAAATGAGTACTCCATCAGTCGAACCGTAGATTAATCAATTTGAAGCCATCACTGTATTTAGAAAGCCACCTTTCCAATCCTGATCGGATGCAGGTCTGTCGTGTGTTAAATGTGCTTGGATTTCATTACTGGCAACATAAGAGTTTGACATTAGACTGAGTGGTAGCTATTGATTGCATCACAAACACTCTCCCTTTGATGTCTGGTGATGAAATGAAGAAAAAGGTAATTGCTTCAACCATTCAGTTTGTTTTGAAGACTCTTACAATGGAGATGTTGAGAAAAGAAATAGAAATACTGAATGTTGAATGTATTGCTGTGTTAGATTCTGGAGAAGCATACAACATTGGCTCCCATTGTTGATGATTTACATGCCTGCCAGTTCCTGGCACAGCTTTTTAAATAAGCTGTCTCAGTGGGGCTTTCCACTTTCCACTATCAACTTGTAGGTAATTTACCATGCATTACCACACCATCTTGGTATGACCCTGCCAGTGGTAAAGTTGTTCCTTCTCATTGGCTCATAGGTTAATGAGTTTACTGTTAATAGTAAATGCAATATCATATTTTTACAGGTTCATCACATGGCACTGATGCCTTTCGGCACAGAGAACAAGGGATTTTAATGGTAGCTTTTTCTTTTTCTGGGTTGAATCTGACAATAACATTTATGTTTAAATAGAGAGAAGCTGAGGCTGGCAGAGTTGAAAGGTCACATTGTCACATGATTTGAAAGGAGTGAGGAAGGCTGTTCAGTGACAGCATGTTGGATCTCCAGTTCAAGCTCAAAGCAGGTTCAAAGACAAGTAAAGGCAGATTTAGGGGAAAATTATAATAACTTAATATTAGTTATATAAGTAATATTAATATACTCAGTATGATTTCAAACACCAAATAAAGGGAATTTGAAATGGCATGTGCAAAAAATAATTGCTCTATAATAACCAATAAGGGTGGCACATTATTTCTGTCTCTGGTAGATATATTTTGATTTAAAATCTGGGTACCTCAGGGTATTAAATGTCAAGGCTATTTGCCCCAAGCTTTCATTTCACTCATGACTGAACACTGTTATTCAACCTTTAATCCTATGCAAACTGAAGAGGACCATTTCATCTGTCCTTTGGGAAAGTTTTCCAATCATGTAAAACCCTGTAAATGTTAATATTAATGAAGTATCACATTATATATGAGCTGGAGCAAACAATTCAGCAGGTCAATAGAGCTAACTTACATATTTGTTTTTACATGGATATTTTTAAATAACGCTTCAGCTGACTAATAAATGATGTATGACTTATTGTTGATAGCCAGTAACAGTAAGAGTATGTATACTGTATTTTTTAATTTAAATTTGTTTTTATCTGGTGTTCAAACTTCATTTTTGGTGTTCAATCATTTTTGTATGAGGAATATTTTCCAATCAAAAATGTAGCATGTGGTGCTAATACCATTTTAACCCCACCACTGTGTAGTTTTTTTCTACCACACTAGATGATGTGAAGTCGAATGAAAATCTTTTATTGTGCAGCATAACTTTTATGCATCACAATCAAACCAAGTACATGTATTTCTAAAATACCAACATTCTTGACTTTGCAAAGTTTGTTTTAATTTAAATCATAATAAATACAGAGTAAACACTATCAAAATTGATTCTTTCTGTTGAAATTTGACGAAGAAGCGCTTATCACCTTGATTAACCCCTGATACAACTGTTGCTTGGTTACATTTTTATTTAAAGAAATGCAAGGTAGCAGATGTTTAAATGTCACAGACAAACAAACAGCAGCTCATATTTTGAGTTTTTGGTTCAGGTTTCAGAGAGGGAAAGGTTCAACTTGATCAGTACTTTGTCCACCAATTCCATCCTTTGAGGTACAATGATAACATTTGATAACAGAAAAGTGCTTCGGGAAAAAAAGGTAAAGTGATGGTGCATGAAGATAGCAACATTAAATTGTAAACATATTTAAAAGTAGCGTGTAATAATTAAGTTCAGTATTGCTTTGCAGTACATAGTCAGGTACAAAACCTTTTTGATTTCTTAATTACTGCACACTTACACTAAGCTGTTTGTGCACATGAATGAAATCCTAAATAGAGATCCAAAGGCAGTAAGTCCTTGCAGAGGACAAACTAGGTTAAAGGGTTCCATTATCCAGTAATTTAATGGAAAAGAAACATCTTTACACTGTATACCCAGTGCGTAGTGCATACCAGCACCTTAATAAAGTGTTGAGTTCCTTAAATATATATTCTAATGTTACAATATGTTATTAAATTACCTGTCATGAGTGCTTTCAATGTTAACTTTATGTCCTTGTCCAAGAAAAACATTGATATATTTAGAAAGCACTAATTTCAACGCAGAGGACAATCCCTAAAAAGCCAGTGAAAATCCTTAGACCAGAAGCTATATTTAATTTGGACTAAGAGTGGTATATTTCAGCGACTGGAGGGAACTAATCCCTATAATCAGCCCTGTGTCTAAGAGGAAAGGCTTTGGCATCTATTGGGAAATCATTCATTTCAATTTGCATGTCTTACACAATCTGTGAAGGAGATCATTTAAAGTGCAGTACCTACAGTCTGATGTGTCTCTAAGTCTCTCAAGAAACAACACATTGAGCCAGTATTCTTGGCCCTGAATTTAATCCTAAAATAGTGATTAGAAAATGGATCAGAGATTTCAGGTCCAGGTTCCGGGGTCTTCAGGGTGTGAAAGAAATGTCTTTGCAAAAACAAGAGTAATGAACTATTTAGGTATTCCAGTGAAACAGCAAATATTCCACAAGATGTGCACTCTTTGTCCAGTTATGTCTGGGATATTCCAGCACAAAACTCCGACACTGCTAGCTAATACAAGTCTCTTTTCTTGTTTGTCGCACGGTTTTGTGGAACTTCTATGGAGCTGGGGGTAAATAAATAAAATCGAGAATAGTGTTTGCTGTCAGCGGCAACTCGTCTCCGGTTTGAAATCAAACAACTAGATGCAGCCTGATTACCCTTTTCAGCAACTTTATTTCAGCATATCAGTAACAACACAGGCACTGTGCTCTCTTCTCTCACAAAGCCAGGGAAGAGCCTCTGAGTAAACTTTATGAACACACTGAACAAACAGGACGGTCAGAATTAATACATTGGTAGGATTTCTGATTTTTGGTGTTTACTCTGGCACGCACTTGCCGATTCTTCCTGCGCAACATCCAAAGAATCTGACCCTTCCTCACCAACTACGCTACCCAGCTCCTGGTCCAGGCTCTGGTACTCTCCCGCCTAGACTACTGCAACTCCCTCCTGGCTGGCCTCCCTGTGTTCGCCACCCGTCCGCTCCAGCTCATCCAGAACTCTCTGGTGTTCTCTCTGCCTTGCTTCGCCCATGCTACTCCACTACTCCGCTCACTCCACTGGCTCCCGATCACCGCTCGCATCCAGTTCAAGACTCTTGTACTAGCCTACAAATGCCTTGACCAGACTGCACCCAGCTACCTCCAGACCCTCATCTCTCCCTACACCCCCACTCGACCTCTCCGCTCCGCCTGCACTAGAAGACTGGCTCTACCTCCGCTACGCTCCCCTGCCTCCAGAGCCCGCTCCTTCTCCACCATTGCTCCGCAGTGGTGGAATGACCTTCCTACAGATGTCAGGACTGCCCAGTCCCTGACCACATTCCGGCGCCTCCTTAAGACTCACCTCTTCAAACAGCACCTGTAGAACTCCTCTGTTTGTATCCTGGGACACTATCACCCTTCATGTAAATGTGCTTTATTTTGTTCTTATCTGCCCCCTATTTTACTGCATTTAATCCTGTACTTCAGAATACTGTAATCTGCCAAGTGTTTAACCTGTAGTATTTTGTATTTAATCATATCCTGATGTAACTATCACTATTATCTGCTGTACTATTGAATTGTGGTTTGTCACACTTGTACTTTGCTTGAACAAAAGTTATTGTATTTCTTGCTCTTATTGTATTACTTGTCTTGTAACACTTAATGTATTTGCTTACGATTGTAAGTCGCCCTGGATAAGGGCGTCTGCTAAGAAAAAAAAAATAATAAAATAATAATAATACTCAACTTTTCTAAAATCCAATCGATACCTGTTCAGCCATTCGTGTATCTTAATCACAACTGAGAAACGTGTTAATAGAAAAATTGATGTAATTTAACTAAATAGGCTTTTAAATCTTACTTTTTCATTTCAAAGCAGAAATGACTCCTCTTTATTAATGTAAATACAGTCACGCAGAATGATTGTAATAAAATGTGTACAGCATAAAATACTTTAGTTTTCATAGTTTTTTATGAGAAAAAAAAATGTTTGTATTCATTAGCAATAAAAATTGGTTCGCATAAAATCATGAAAAAAACAAACATAACATTTTTTTAAGTATCCATTTTCTAAAAGCAATAGAACCCGAAGAAGAGGGCTTTATCGCCAGGTCTCGTTATGTTAAATGCCCTCGCCTTTAGCTCGGGACATTTACTGACACGAGGCAGCCTTACCAGACAAGAAAGCCCTCTTTTCGGGTTCTGTTGCTTAAATATTGTAATGTATTAGAATGTTTTGTCCACTGGGACCACAAATACATTACCTTATTTGTTTTTAATAAAACAAGTTTATTCAGACTTTCCAATATAAAAGGATAACAAAAGATTCAAACAGCTGGTATTCCTGCCAGTTAAACATACTGTTGTGTTGTAAATAGACCTGTAATACAATGTCCATTATATCCTCCCTTTCAAACAGATATATGCTAAAAGGAGGACAAGAAACCCACTGAGATATAGACCCCCATGCCTAATTCATCTTTGATTCATGAGGGATGAACTCCAACAGAATTATTTACTACATTTGGCTCCACTTACAGTACAGAGTAGGATTTAACAATATATATTTTGCCTACATTTTTGGCATGGAGATGTTAATCTAATCAAGTTGTCCAATTTGGAATTATTAAAAGGCCATCTGTGAACAGTTTTTTTTTTTTTTTTTCGTAGATACTCTAAGAAGACGAACAAACATAACAAATATCTCCCCTTTTAAAGACCACGCACAGCTTCCTTAGTCCCCCTCCCCTGAATCACACACAGCATGTGATTTATAATCCCTGCACCAGTCTCTCCATTCACTTACTAGCCTGAGGGCAGTGCTGCATGCCCTCAGGGAATTGACAGGTGAACAAACGGCAACAATATACAGCAAGTTACTTTTCTTAATGTAGGTCTCTGGTTACAAGTGTCTGAAAGCAACTTTTCATAAAGGCTGCAGATTATTATCCAGGCACTGATTTTTGGATCCCACCCAGCGATTTGCTGGGCGGCCTCACAAAAATGGTAATGAAACAACATGACTGACAACAAGTTTAGCTTATGTTTTTTTTGTTCTAATATTGGACCATGTAGTGGGCTCTAGGTTTTAGTTATGGCACAACAGTAATGTCATCTGTACTTAGCACATTACTGTGATTGTTCTCCATGGATCAAGCTGTAATATCATCCAGCTACATTTCTTTCTGATTACTGCAGCATTTGGACTGCCTGGAGTCTACAAGGGCAGATACCACATAATGGAGACTTCTTAGACTGCTAAAAAAAAAAAAAAACGTTCTATTAATATGCTTGTGGTCTGCTACTGGCAGATAAAGAAAACCATGCTGTAGTGAAAAAAGGAATTATGACCTAAGCAGAAACAACAACAGAATGATAGAGATCGCTCCTAATGGGATATTAAACATGTCAGTTAAATATTATGAAAATTGAAATAGTATAAAGTATCTATTTTGTGGGAGACAACATTTTTGTATTGTGATGGAAATATTATTCATAAAAAACATCAGTTCCATGTTGATCAATATTGTCAGTAAGTCTAATTTGGTATCAGTAGTTAATTAAATGGCATATAATAAACTGATCTCTCAAACAACCCTTGACTTGTGGACAGTACCTAAATTCTTGCTTAAGCAACACTATCTTACTGTTTAAGGTTGTTGCACACACTTTATGCTATTTAAAAACAGATCAATGATAATATCCGTTGCTAGGCAGCTTCTTGGCCAAGGCTGGATTTTAAGCATGCTTCCATGCAGTGTGTATTAAACTATAATCCCAGTAAAGCATACACATTTAGTCTTCGCAAGTCTTAATTATCTCTGTTTTCTTTTTTTCCCTTTTATACTAGTAAGTGGTTATGCATCTTATCTAACTATGAGAACATTGTGTTATACCAGTCTGATGGTAAAACCGATGAAGTGATACATAATAGAAAATACACTTTGAGCCCAAAACAGGCATGCTTAACAGATGCACTAATCTAAAAGAATCATAATAATATAGTCCATGCTTTAAGATAAGGTTAGAACCAGCTGAAAGTTGATTTTAAAGACTAGATAACATATTTAAATCCACAAAAGCAAAATTAATTTTGATTTACATGCATTTTAGTTTATATAAAACATAAAACAATGCTATTGCATAAATATAACCAAAAGCCTGCACTTTTTTTCCAATCTGTAAAAGCTAATACAGGTTTTGGTTAAGGGGAATATATTAGTCAGGAGGTCTACCTTCTTTCTGGTTATCTGTTAACTTATATCCAGTATATAGTTCTGTAGGACTTGTAGATCAGGGAGGTAAATATTTATTTGGGTTGACCTAGCATAGAAACCTTTTTGGGATGTTACCAGCTGGAAGGTAATTAGTGTGGTTGCCAAGCACAGCAACAGACAACATGTGTAATACCACATGACATCAGCACATGTTCACTCAGCTGATGAAGCTGGCCAGCAACAGCTTCTTATTTGATGAGTGCAGCACAATCTCCTTCACTTTATATTTACCTTTAATTTCTGTTTTACTAACCCAATTCAAAAAGGGGGTTCAGTGAAAAGCTATTGAAACCTGCTTCAATACCAGAAATTGCAAATTGAAATACGGGCACTAGCTTTCCATGAACTCTTCACTGCCAAATTCACACCATTGCTTTGTGCATAGCTTGTGGCCATGTATTTATTTATTTATTTTACCTGACCTGACTTCTCATTAATGAGGCAGAACTAAGGGAGAACATCATCATTTTCTGTTGGGTTTTGTTTTTTTTGTGCTTTTTCTAAGTGGATATAACTTTAGGGTTTAAGTTAGGGTTCCAATTACATCTAATGTCTTTCATTTTAAACTCTCATTCTCATTCAGTCTTAGCCAACATATTGGTTAGTCTTAATGGTTTAATGTGGGTGTGGGTGTGCAAATGTATTATAACATTACCAACATGGTTTAACAGTAGCTAGTACTACTGTACATTTACTGTATTTGTATGTTTAAGCAGCATTATAAACAGGGGCAGCTCCAGAAATAATTAGTATGGGTGGCTTAGGCTGTGGGGGGACTGGAACCAAGGAGAACATTTTGTGCTAATAAACTCTGACAACCCAGAGCAACCTAATTTCTGCTTTTGTAGCAGTTGTTATCTCTGAAGTCATTATCATGACTGAGCTATAATATAAATACATACATTGCTAATGTAACTTATCATGTATATTGTGCTGTGTTCTTGTGTTTTATATAATCAGCACATGCTGAGTAAAAATAAAAAAGACTGCATTTGTTTTACTAGAGAATTAATTCTGATACTTTTTTTAAGATGAAATGAAAAGCAAAACACATTTGCTGTGCTAGTACTACATTCATACTGTCCTATTAGAAGAAAAAAACTGTTCTTTGCTTCTGCATTTTCCATTGAGATGCAATGTACTGTTACTGCTGTACCTTTTGGGACA
Source organism: Acipenser ruthenus (assembly GCF_902713425.1). NCBI lineage: Eukaryota > Metazoa > Chordata > Actinopteri > Acipenseriformes > Acipenseridae > Acipenser > Acipenser ruthenus. The sequence goes on along the minus strand of NC_081193.1, from coordinate 44,490,631 downwards.
AGACCGCACCCAAACCCACGTCTGACGCATTGGTGTGGAGGATGAATCTCTTGGTGAAATCCGGTGTGGTAATAGTGGGGCCTGGCAAAGTTTACGCTTAATAGTATCAAATGCCCCCTGACACTCAGCTGACAATTTGATAGAATTTGGAGCACTCTTTTTGGTGAGGTCGACTAAAGGGTTAACCACTGTGGCATATTCGGGGATAAAGTGGCAGTAATAGCCAGCTAATCCAGGTAGTGACCTCACCTGAGTCTTGGTTTTGGGGATTACCACGTCGACCAAAGCCTGGATTTTGGTGACCACGGGTCTTACCCTTCCGTTTCCCATTAAAAATCCCAAATATTGAGTCTCTGTCTTGGCAAACGCACATTTTCTCAAGTTAATTGTCAGCCAGGCTGCCCTTTGAGACTGAATGACGGCTGTAATCCTAGCCAAATGCTCTCGCCAGGTGGCGCTGTAAATGACCACATCATCAATATACGCTGCTGCATATTCATGATGTGGGTGTAAAACCTGGTCGCACCATGTAGTCCAAACAGCATGGTTTTAAAATGAAACAGCCCTTCTGATGTTGAAAATGTGGTTTTATGTCTAGAACAGCGGGTTAAAGGGATCTGCCAATGTCCCTTTGTCAGGTCCAGAGTCGAGATATACTTTGCCTTTCCCAGTCTGTCTAGAAGTTTGTCGACCCGAGGTATAGGGTACGCATTGAACTTGGCAATAACATTTAGATTCCGGAAGTCCACACAGAAGTGATTGGTGCCGTCTTTCTTGACCACTATGACAATTGGACTGCACCACTCACTCCTGGAAGGCTCACTCACCCAAAGTTCGAGCATGTCCCATACCTCTTTGCGAACGCCACTTCATCAACTTTCCGGGATCCGGTAAGGTCTCTCTTGTACTGTGACTCCTGAGGGAGAGATAATGTCATATTCAGCTAAGTTAGTCCTGCTGGGCACATCAGAAAAAACATCGCTGAACTACTCAATAAGCTTACGCAGTTCCCCCATCAAAATCATTTTTGTGCTAGGAGTCTCTGGACAGGGGCCTAAATCATCCTCTGCATAGCCTGGGGCTATAAATAATACCTCTCTTTCCTGACAGGGCTTTAATAAATTTACATGGTAAATTTTACGTTCATTACATGGATCTGGCTGTCTAATTTCATAATTTACCTTCCCTATAGCCCGAATCACTTCATATGGCCCCTGCCATTTAGCACATAATTTCGATTCTGATGAGGGAAGTAGCAGCATTACCTTGTCTCCTGGTCGAAAGGTTCGAATTAGTGCATTTTTATTGTAATGCTGCTGTTGTCGGTGCTGAGCCTATTTGAGGTTGTCCTGGGCCAAACGACTGACCAAATCCAGGCGATCTCTTAGTAGGAGCACATGCTTCACTACATTTTTGGATGAGCCTTTGTGCTCCTCCTACCCCTCTCTCAACAGATTGAGGATGCCGTGAGGCTGTCGGCCGTACAAGAGCTCAAAGGGGTAGAACCCTGTCGAACTCTGCGGCACCTCTCTCACTGCGAAAAGGAGGTAGGGAAGAAGCGATGCTCAATGTTTCTGCTCTAGCGTTACAGACCGTGTCAGCATCTACTTCAAGGTCTGTTTTAAAGCGTTTCACCAATATATATATTTATATATTTATATTAACTTTAGTGGGGTTTGGAGGCGAGAGCCAGGGCTTCAGTTCTTCCTAATTTCACCTGCCTATCATCCTAGAATTCCTATATAAACCCAGTCACAGCTCTGCTCTTTCTCTTGCGTTAGCTTTTTTTGCCTGTATATAGAGAGACAAAGAATAACCAAATTGATTATTGTGAATGAACCTTGCCTGTCTGACTTCCATGACTCAATTTTCGACTCCTGAACCTTTGACTAGCCGACCTGGCTCTGAAAAATTGCAGCATGACTTCCCGATTGATTACCGAACTAAGAACGGACCCGACACCAAGTATGGATCTACCTACCTCTTCCTCTTCCGACCCTGAGAATGCACGGAACATCCCGATCCCTCCAGCGGCATCTCCTTCTTTTATTTCAGCCCCTGACCCAGAGCTTTCCCAGCCGCGCTGTTCCAGAAAGAAACGCCGGCAGGATTTCTTCCCTGCCCAGCTTTTCTTCAAAGACTGGCCTGTTGCCAGACTAATAAAAACATTATTCAATAAGGGAATCCAAATCCCATCTGGCAGCGATCGGACCACATTATTTCAACTTTTGTGCAAGTCTGTATCAGCAGAGCCAATAATCTCCACTCGCCGCCCCATCCCTGCTCGCTCAGCAGCACCAGCTCCAAGCACCTACGTCACCACCCCAGAGCTGCCTGTAAGTATAGCAGAAGGATGGAGCAGAAAGGTCAAGACAGCGATAGGCGAGTACAAGAGTCTTGAATTGGATGCGAGCAGCGATAGGGAGCCAGTGCAAGAGCGGAGCAGCAGTTTAGCATGGGAGAAACGAGGAAGGGAAAAGACAAGGCGAGCAGCAGTGTTTTGGGTGAGCTGCAGCAGACAGATAGCAGAAGCAGGGAGGCCGTCCAGGAGGAAGTTGCAGTAGTCAAGGCGGGACAGTACCAGGGCTTGAACTAGGACCTGAGTGGAGTAGTGAGGAAGGGGCAAATTCTGTGTATGTTGCTGAGGAAGAAGCGACAGGAGCGTGCAGAGTAGAGATGTGCTGAGAGTATGAGAGGGAGGGGTAGAGGGTGATACAGAGGTTCTTGGTGGATGAGGAGGGAGAGGGTTGTGGATTCAAGAGGAATAGAGATAGAGAGATGAACGGTGGGGGAGGAAGAGGGGGAAGAAAAGGAGGTCTGATTTGGAGAGGGTGAGTTTGAGATGATGTGAGTGCATCCAGGAGGAGGTGACCAAGAGGCAGGTAGAGACACAGGAGGAAACGTCTGGGTCAGACGGCGGAAATGAGAGGAAGATCTGCGCATCATCAACATAGAGATGATACGAGAAGCTATGGGAAGCGGATGAGGGGACCCAGGGAGCAGGTGTAGTGAGAAAACAGGAGGGGTCCCAGGACTGATCCTTGGGGGACACATGTCTAAAGAAAGCAAGAGGTAGAGGGTGACCCAATACATGCAATCAGTGAGGTAGGAGGAGAACCAGACAAGAGCAGTGCTGGAGAAAAGCATCAGGCCTGTTGAATGAATGCATTGGACACATGTGAGTTACTTCTAGGAAAAACTATTCTGAACGTTTCATTTTTTAGACAATGACTCTTCATAAACATTGTTTTAAATATTTCTCAAGAAAAGAAAAAAAAAAACATTCTTAATGTCTTTAAAATAACTCAAACTCCCAGAAGCTAGGCGTATTGGTTCGCCTTGGAGTACCAATCACTGAATTTCCTACACATGACTGCCGTGTTTTTACTGTCGACTTAGTTTCTTCATAAGAACTGTCAAAGTTGACTGGAAGTGTAGCATTAAAGTATCTGCAAGTACCATTTGATACATTTTCTTCACAAACAGTTTGAAATAAATCACCGCAAAAAAAAAAATGGACTGGAGAGGAGGGCTATAATAGAAAATGATTGACCCGAAGGAAGACTATTGTTACCAACAGGGGGCTATAATGCCTGAAGCTGCAGGCTGAGAGGTAATAATAGTCTTCCCGATAGTCTTAATTTTCTACTATGGCTGTCTGCAGTACATATTTAATATATGAATCAGTCAAGAAAATAAGTGACGGTAAATACGACTTTATATATTTTGTTTAAATATAGCTGATACAGCATAAGTAAATAAATAAATAGCATAAATAAATAACAGAAAATGTTTTTGAAGTTCATTCCGTCTCTGTCTGATTTGCCAACTGCTGCATAATACAGTTTATATCCCGCCCGTCATATTTGTTTTCATCGAGTTGAATTTGTTTGAATTTCAGAAAGTAAGAAAACAGTGACAGTGACGTTTTAATCACAATTTTAGTGTTTGGAGCATCTTTCTTTTGTAGTATGTTTTGTAATTAATTTTCTGTTGTCAGCCATTTTCTCTTGTGAAGATTGCAGAGGTTTTAACTAATCACAGGCCAAGATTTCCAATTACTGATTCATATATATAATATATATATATAAATATACTTTACCATACTGTAATGCATTCGATTTTCATATATGAAAAATTGAGACCTCTGAAATTATGACAATATATTATGTAAGATGTACTGGAATTATTTTTTTTAGCACCATGTACTATAAGGACATTCATTACTGTGTGTCTCAAACCCCCTTGGGGCATATGTTTTTGCAAGTGCATTTAGTTGATGTAGGTCATGGTGATCAACTGGCAGGGGATGCTTGTCACTCATGAGGTTTCCATGCAAGTTTTTTTTTTTTAACTCGAGACATTTACACGAGAAAAATGTCTTGTGTAAAATGCTTTTTTGGGTTTCCATTTGCTCGAGTAAACCGGGCTTTTCACCCGATGTCATGCAAATGAATGGGAAAGGTGGGGGTTGATATGTAAATTAGCTATGCGTAAAGTACTAGTGCTGTTTTTGAAGATTACTAGTGACACTTTCTGAAAATGTGGTTTCCATGCACAGAGAACTGGTACACAAGTGAATCTAAGCTGCTGTAATAAAGCAAAATAACCTGTGCCTGCTTGGTTAATAATGTGTTTTACTGCTCTTGAACAAATTGTTTTTCAAATGTCAAGTGGGTTGGCTTATCGTTAGTATTGAATCCGGTTTCAACTAATTTATCTGAGGACTCATTGATTAAAAATTTAAAAAAAACTCGGAGGTATAAAATGAATCTGACCAACACAGGTATTGCAGATATACCATGGCTGAAAACTGGCGGAGATGTTATATGTATATATATATATATTGTAACACAGCAGGGAGGTTTTATTGTTTAATTATCCCCTGCACCTGGGCGGTAATTGGAAATTAGGACCAGGTGCAGGGTATAAAGGACAGGCAGTGAGTTTGCTCGGGGCTGCTGAGGAGAAGGAGGCAGATGAGGTGCTCTGCTTCCAAGCAGTCGAGAGTAAAAAGAGTGTGCAATTTAAACCTGTGTGGTTTGTGTAAAGTTGTTTGTGTTACAGGTAAACGGCTTAGCCGTCCTGTGAGGTAGTCAGGGAGTTACCTGTGTAGTCAGCGCTCCAAAACGGAGTTATGTGTTTATTTTGGTGATTTGTTTTGTTTTTGTTAATTAAAAAAAAATAGCACAACTGCGCTTGAAAAAATCAATTTCTTGTGTCCTGGGTCAGTTTTTAAAGGGGCGACGAACGCAAGTGTATATATATATATATTGTAAAGTAGTGGGTTATGAGAAACAGCAGGGAGGGGGTTAAAACCTCCCTGCTAGAGAAATGCTCTGTTTTGATTTGTGTTGATTTATTGTTTTGTTTAATTGTTTTATTGTTAATTATCATCCGCACCTGGGCGTTATTGGAAATTAAGCCCAGGTGCGGGAGTTTAAAAGGAGAGCAAGCAGTCTGCTCGAGGCTGCTAAAGAGTAGGAGGCAGAAAGGAGTGCTCTGCTTCCTGGCAGTCCCGAGAAAGGTACAGTGCAAACCTGTATGCTTAAGTTTTGTGGTACAGGGAAACGGCTTAGCTGTCCTGTGATAGTTAGGTTCCTGCGTGTGTAGTTAGTGCTCAGAAAGAGCTAGGGGTTTATTTTGTGTATTTTGTTTTACGTCTGTGTTTATTAAAAAAAATAGCGCGTAAGCGCTTGGAAAATCTCAATTTCTGTCTCTGGGTCAAGTTCTTAAAGGGGCAACGAACCCGAGTGAGGGTGAGTCTTTTACATTTGGTGTCAGAGTGTGTGGGCGCCCCTACGACCCTAGAAATGGAAAGCATTGAGGAATTAATTGCGAGGATCAGCCGCAATACTGCTGCTCAAATACAGCAGACCGCAAAATTTGAGAGATGGGCGATAGACATGGGGTTGGCACCGCCAAAGACTCAAGAGCGGGAGCCAACCGAGTTAGAGCAGTTGATCCAGGCGTGGGAGCCGCCGCTTCCGGAGCCCAGAGGGGAGGAGCCGCCGCTTCCGGAGCCCAGAGGGGAGGAGCCGCCGCTGCCAGAGCCCAGAGGGGAGGAGCCGCCGCTTCCAGAGCCCAGAGGGGAGGAGCCGCCGCTTCCGGAGCCCAGAGGGGAGGAGCCGCCGCTTCCGGAGCCTAGAGGGGAGGAGCTGCCGCTTCCGGAGCCCAGGGGGGAGGTGAAAAGTATACCTCCACCACAGCCCCGACCACCGCCCCTACGGTCCAGTCCGGCACCGCTGCGTCCAGTCCCTCACCCCTTGCTCCAGGACACCCGGCCGGTCTTCCCGGACCTTCCTGCGCTGGACCTTGAGCCCAGGAGTGTGCAGCACTGGCCACAGCTTTTCCCCTGGTTCCCTGCTCCGCTCTTCCCGAGCACCCAGACGTCGCTGGGCTGCTGCCAGACGTCGCTGTCGCTCCCCCTGTTCGCTGCTTCGCTTCCCCTGGGTGATCGGACATCACTGCGCCGGTTCCCAGGGGAAGATCTCTGCCCACTGCTGCATCCTCCAGTGCCACGGTCTACGCTCCGGTCGCCCCTGTTGAACCGTTGGGTCCCCTTGTCGCCGGTGCGCGGTCCTTACCTGGCTGAGCCGGGACGTGGACCGATCCACCCTCAAGCCTGCCCGTGGAAGAGGGCAAGAAGGGACATTTGTGGACTTGAGGGTGGGTGGTTATGTTTTAGGGGAGGAGGTGGCCGTCTCGTGGCCTGTGTCTTGTAAAGACAAGGGGGGGGATATGTAAAGTAGCGGGTTATGAGAAACAGCAGGGAGGGGGTTAAAACCTCCCTGCTAGAGAAATGCTCTGTTTTGATTTGTGTTGATTTATTGTTTTGTTTAATTGTTTTATTGTTAATTATCATCCGCACCTGGGCGTTATTGGAAATTAAGCCCAGGTGCGGGAGTTTAAAAGGAGAGCAAGCAGTCTGCTCGAGGCTGCTAAAGAGTAGGAGGCAGAAAGGAGTGCTCTGCTTCCTGGCAGTCCCGAGAAAGGTACAGTGCAAACCTGTATGCTTAAGTTTTGTGGTACAGGGAAACGGCTTAGCCGTCCTGTGATAGTTAGGTTCCTGCGTGTGTAGTTAGTGCTCAGAAAGAGCTAGGGGTTTATTTTGTGTATTTTGTTTTACGTCTGTGTTTATTAAAAAAAATAGCGCGTAAGCGCTTGGAAAATCTCAATTTCTGTCTCTGGGTCAAGTTCTTAAAGGGGCAACGAACCCGAGTGAGGGTGAGTCTTTTACAATATATAATATAATATCCCTTTCATTCAGGCAATACAGCATATAGGGGATACGGTGATGCTGCGTATACTATCCTGGCTTAGAAACCCTACCCGTCCGGACAGCTGACAGCTGCTGAGGAAGCATTCAACACCACGCTTGGGCAATTATGGGTAGTGGGCACTTGAAAGGGAGGTGGCAGATACTGATGAAACATTAATGAAGTTCATTAATTCGTTCCCAGAATTGCCAATGCCTGCTGCCTGCACAAACTCTTATCAACAACAAAATGAGGTGTTCAGGAATCAGTGGCTACCTGTGAGACAGACGGGAAAGGTTACAGTCTCACAAGAAAAAAAAAGCGGCACTGCCTTTCAAAACAAGCCCAAATCAAGCACAACCCATGTTAGAGTATGGGTGTTTATGCAAATTACAACCCGCGGCTCTAAAAAGTTATTATAAGCGGACTTGGCAACTGTGAAGGTTACCTCAGCCGCCAGTTTCAATTGGACATCAGCGATTTGAGGAGGCTTGTGCTGTCAGAGATGCTCTCCTTTCTTTTGGGTTGTGTTGGATTTACTGCTGTGTTAAATATTAATGATGCAAACTTGGATGTTGTTGCGCTGTTTTGGTCGATCGAGTTGGCTTATGACAACCAGTTCACAAACTATATTTATTAACGTGGAGGGCAGACGCACATTGTCATTGGACATAGCTGGAATCAAAAAAAGGACAGGAATTAATTCAGTTAAGCAGCTCACTAGCTCTTCATGTTTAACTTTAGCATAGTTTTTACAGCAAGGGTATTCTCAAACAGCTGCTTTAATACTATAACAAATGCATAACGCAGTTCGTGGTAAGTGGTTTTATACAGAACTGTAAACCCACAAGATATATACAACATGACAGACCAGACACAGCTAAAAACAATAATAAAAAAGCATTGAGGTGAACTATTCCACTGCTAACCATAAATGTGGTTTTCCTGTGTGTTTCGTCATTTACACAAGTCCGTTTTTTTCGGGCCACAAACCTGATTTACCTGAGTAATTCTCCCAAATGTGCACACACATCGCTATTTCACGTGTAAATTGACCCGCATGGAAACCCCATGACCGACTTCCATGTTATTGTCACTATTGGTAATGATTAAAATAATAATACATTGCTCCCTCTGCCATTTAACCGGAGAGTGTCATCAGCAAACCTTGAAACATCTGTTTTATGGTTAAATGTAGTGTTTTTTCCCCCAATAACTGAAACATAATATCACATAAATGACCACGTAGGCCTGTCCATGTGCAGAGCAGTAAATAAAATATCCCTTAATGGTTATAAGGCCTGCGATAGTATAAATATATTTAAAACTACCTAAAGTCCCGGTTTGGCTGGGACTGTCCCAATTTCAGAAAGGCTGTCCCGGTTGTGAAGCATTTCCAAAAATCGTAATTTTGTCCCGTTTTCAAAAATTTTGTCCTGGGCGCTGGCTGGGTTGATGGAAATATTTTCCCAGCAGAGGAATATTGTTTTCACTGCTCTAGACTGCCTTGTGCGTACCACTCACTTCTACCAGCGCAAGTGGTTTAACACTATGGACGCGTTGCTTTATTCACTGTTTGCTCATCCGGTGGCACTCTGTGGTCACTGAACTGTTGTTAAAGTCAACAGCTGACGCTCCACCAACTGTTGTTTAACTCACAAGGAGCCACCAGACTCGCCAGGATCGAAAGCTGGTGGGATTCACCAAAACAACATGGACGCCACCATGGAGACTGTCAATATGGAGTGTGGGGGAGACCAAATTGAACATTTTAGTCGACTGACAGTAAATCGTTAAAGAAATGGTAAATAATAGAAGTCCTACCGAATCCCATTTATTTATTAACTTTTCCCTTCCATTTAAGTAGTCAAATCAAAAAGCAAAGACATTTGAATTTAAGTTGATGGAGTTTGTAAAGATGACACGATTTGTATTATCTAACCTTGGCGTTAACATCATAGCAAAAAAAGTGTACTGCTTAGCGTAATAAGAAATTAATTAAAAAAACAAAAAAGTGTCAAAACGTTTGTATGATTTTACTATTAAATTTCATTTAGCGTGTTATCTGCACAAAAAACTATTAAATAGTCTTTAATAGAAGAAGTTAGTAAACATCCACTTTTATACAACCCCTCACTTAGTTAAAGAATATAGAGATGCCCAAATAATAGAAACAGCGCTGGTGTGTATTCAGAAAAAAATAGAAACGGACTGGAGAGAATGTAAAGCCCAATGGAGGAAACTGTGTGATAGATTTGTAAAGAGCAAGAACACCCTGAAGTAAAGAGTGGAGTCAGAAGTTCGTGGCCACACTTTACTGGGAATTGCCATTTGCTATGTGCAGTGTGACTGCAAGTCTTTCTGCAGGTGTCACTGGCATCGCATGTGTATTTTTGCATTGAAGCAATGGTCCCGATCTGTTTAACAGATCGTTAAACGTTTCACCTGTCATTCTAAAAATGTCTTTCTTTTTGACAACAGCAAATCTGTAAGAGCCTTGCCTGCCGTCGCAGCACAAAGTTTTCTCCGACTACTAGTCGCCATACATGCAGTCACCCATACATGTATTTCCGCCTCACTTGTTTCTTTGCATTGGTGAATAAAACAACATGCCCAAGCTGACTGGCACAGCAGCAGACAAATAGGCTACACGTGGATAGAGCAATCAAAATTGCGATGTCTCAATGCAAGTGTGTCTTTTGTGAAGCCCAAACAGCCAGTCACATCCAATGTGCACTGAAAAATAGAGCAGGAGCAGGAATGAGACAATTCTAATCATTTTTTAAGAATGTACCGTCAGTAGCGGTTTTAGGCACACGCAGCCCATGCAATTGCATGGGCCCCGGGCAGCAAGGGGGCCCCTGTTGTCATGGCTCAGTTGCAATAAAAAAACATATTCACCTAGTCTGCACCAGACTTTAAATCTGTGCGCAAGTTTAGTCAGTATGTGCCGCGTAATCATGTAGCTCACGATTTAAGCAAAAAATGGTAAGACATTTAGAAATGAACTAATTTCGACACTACAAACAAAGTTTGCTTGCGCATGCCGTCAGTTCTGCAAACTTGAGGGGAATATATGTATAGGTGTCTCACAAGCGTAGGGCTGCGTTTTTTAATGAACCTGGAAACAAATAAAAAATAAATGCGCTTCCAGCCAATGTATCGTCCTCGTCCTCGTCTCTTGCGTTGCTCGGCTACATCTACAAGGTGAATTTGCTGGACTTACATCCTAACCTCAGACTTGCATCTGCTTTTGACTGTGCCTGTCACAGTAACTTCAAGGGAGAGCTTTTCTTGCCTGAACATTAAATTAATTAAAAAAACTATTTACTTTCTATTGTTGCCAGAGCGTTTGACTGGACTTCGGTTGATATTGATTGTGTAGGTCATAAGTAGGCTACGGTAAAAAAAAGAAAATGTGCTTTTACCCATTCCCATCCACCAGCTCACCATATGTCCGGGATGAGTGTTCCAGAAATTTGGTACCCTTAAATATATTCCCTTTAAACAGCATGTATCTGAAAGCAAAAGTCCTTTCTTTTAAATGTCACAAATATATGCTGATATGAGGTCTGTTCTGTAAGTCATCGCTCAATTCCCAAAGCACACTGGCATCACTCATCAGTCTTTATTCCCCTATTAACATACAAGAGGTTTTTCATCACCTTGTTTGTATGGGAAGGAGAAACAACTTCAGGGTCATATCCCGCAGCGTCAAAGGTAGAGAACTGAGTATTAATTGTATAAATACACTACAATTACAGTTTTTTTCTGGATGGAATTATTTTAATTGAGGACTTGCAGAAAAGATCCAAGAGAAATTACATGGATTGCTAAAAAGTCTCATGTTGTATATTTGAAATTATATATATATATATATATATATATATATATACAGTATATATAATATTATTATTATTATTATATTACGAGCATTGTCCAAAATTGTATCGATTTACACCACTTTAAGAAAAAAAAATCAAACTAGGAAAATATTACCAGTGTATTACCAATTTCCCTTCACTCTGGTAGATCACAGTGGTAGATTAAGAAGATAGACTTGTGTATTTCAGCAATAATTTACTATAACAGTTAGTTTCCAAAATAGATAACCCTAGTGTCCTTTAAGGACCTACAGTATCTGGTGCCTACAGTTTACCCCTTGCAAAGCTTTATTTGGGCAAATATTGCATGTTTTTGGCCTGCAAAGCTAAGAAGGAGACCTTGCCAATATCTGGTTAAAATGTGTTCTCGAGCGGCTTTTAAAGAGCAATTTGCCACCACTTAGATTTTGGATTTTAACTGAATATGTGTGTGACAAACCTGTTGTATAGTCCCAAGAGATATTTGCCTTGACTCTAAGGCACTTTAGTCAAATCTAGCAATCAAATTCTGGCAAAGCCATCACATTAAACTTACTTAAGCGTCTGTCTCCAATGTGATTTCAATCATGCATTGCTGCTACTGCAGTGGTTGTAAAACGGAATATGATATTGGATGTGACATGTCAGCCTCATAGCATAAATATTCAACCAGGCAAGAAAACTCTCTTAAAAAATTCATTAACAGTAATGTTAGGTATATAAGAGAATGCTAATTCAAAATCATCTCTTTCAGAAATAATAAAAAAAGCTTCAATTGCTTTTATCCCAATCTTACAAAACGTTCGGTTTATAAAAGTTATAACACCGAAATGCAATTAGCATTATTTTTGTGAAAGGAAAATAAACTCACTCGCAAGTTTCAGAAATCAGAAGATTCCATTGCTTTTTTATACCCGCTCTCTGCGAAAGAAAAATAAAGTTATTGCACATAATTTCAACTTTAATGACCTTCCTTTTTCTCATGTTTTAAAATAAACGTAAAAGTGAGTCAGGGTAGAGCTGATTTCTCCTGATAGAATCCCCTTTTGAGGTGGATACACATGGCCAGGATTGACTAAACTAATATAAACGCATGGATAAGCCTTTAAAAAATGTTCATGCTTGAGGCTTTTTGTATGTGATAGCCAGACTTTTTAGGAATATTGGAATATGAAGTCTGTAAAGACCATGATCATGGGCAACTTTAATGTTAAACCAAAGTCAGCATGCTTTGTTACGTTAAACTTCAATAATGGTGCCAAGATCTATAGCTATTGGTCTTTGGATAAAAAAGATTTCGTTTCTATTGGTGATATAAGGGTTACTCATTGCCCTGGGGTCTACAACTGTGCAAGGACACTGTTAACTTTATCTCAGTTAGCTATTGACATACCAGATCAGAAGAACCTATTGATTTTGCAGTGCTAATTTATATGCAATCTAGTGTGCATATAAATGTATGAAGGAAAAAAAGTATACTGCTTTATTATAGTCAAGATTATTTATGCTAAAGAACAAATCGGTTTCCCTTTCTACAGATGTCCAATTAATGTTGAAAGGTAGTAAAAAGAAGCTTGTCATGTTTAGTAATATATGATTTTTCATATCTCTGCAATATTGCAAAAAAACAAGACTATTCTACCAAGAACCTTCAAAAAATGCTTCTTTTTAAAGCCAGTGGGTGAATAAGAGTTCAACTGCAACATTTCTTCACTGCTGGGTAACCATTATCTTAAGCTCCTATTTCCCCAGCTGCTCTCTGAAAGGAAAATTCTAGGAATATCTGGTGGCTGATTCGCTAAACCATTATATTCTTTGTATTATTAATACTGGTGAGTTATACTTGTGTGCTCAAAACAACAATAAAAAAAACAGTACAAAAAACAGTACTTTATTTATTAGTAATTACTACTATTACAGAACAGTTGACAAATACTGCCTTCATGAGTGAGTTTCTTTAAAAATGAAGGGGGTTGGCAACTGCTTCCAACTGTGTTCCCTAATGGCTGCAGCAGAAAGATTGACAAAGGGTGGGTTCAATGTGTTACATCATCATCTCTGTGCCATATCTAACAGGCTTCAGGAAAACCAGTCAACGTTGTAGAAGATCCAGTTTAATCAACCAGGTTGCTTGGAAACTATGTTATGTTTCTGAAAGGAGGATCTGCCTGTAATCACATACACAATCAGAATGTTCCTATAAAGAGCCTTCTGCCCATGTCTCCTTGTTGTTTCTTTGTTTGGTCCTCCTTCCCCCCTGCCTCCACCTTGCAGTGTGCCTTGTCCAGTGTGCCTTTTGCTGCCCACTGATTTATAGCTGTCAAAAATCATTACATCACAGTTCAGCTAGCTCACAAGGAGGTGGTAACGTCGCCCAGAGTGCCACTTTCCCTGCCCCTGGCAATAACTGCTAATAATCATTACATAACACTTCAGCACCACGTGTGGAAGATGGCCCAGGGTGCCACTGGTCCTGCTGCTGGCATGACTGTTATTAATCAATAACCATTTCATCACAATCAGCCAGTACATAGGGTGGGGGAACATGGCCCAGAGTTCCACTTGTCCTGTTCGCTGGCAATAGCTGTCATCAAGCAATAATTGTTCATCTCAGTCAGCCAGCAAGCAGCTCTAGAGCTCAATGGACAATGCCACAAACCAAAAGTATATTACGTTCTCTGGGTCCTTTTGTTAAACGCAATAAAGATTTGTTCAAATCAATCTTTGGTGGATGTCTCCTTTCTGAACTTAAATTATATTTGGTGTGTAATTTAATGGAATAAAATGGTGTAAATTGGGAGAAATACGTTGAAATGTATTTAGCATGATAAAACTAAATGGACAATAAAGGAAATGTATTGACTGTATGCGCGAATAGGTTTTGTCAGCTTACGTATGTATTGGAGAGTAGTGCCTGGTGTTGAATTTGAGCACTCGAGTATTTATTGCTCGAAAATCCCACACCTAGTTGTTAAGGAGAAAGATGATATACAGTATACCCAACTTCCAACAAGCCTCCATATTGAATATTTGTTGGCAGTCAGCATGTTACTGTAGGTTTAATTTGTTGCCTGTTCACACAAGGTGCCATGTGTCTCCCATGTTCCATGGTATCCCAGTTGTTTTTAGAACCTAGCAATACACCAGCTACATACAATAAGTGTTTTTGTAGCCATATATTTTTATAAGGGATGTCTCTCCAGTGAAGTCATTTAAAAATGGTCCTTAAAACCCCTGTTCATTCGCTGTTGCCTTGGAATGGAAAGTAAACCGATGCTGCCTTCACTGCAATACAAGTGCACCAGTTGAATTCAAGAAAGTGCTCTCTAAGTTTTTCTCAATCATCTCCCAAGAAAAAATGCTATTGGTATTTGTGTGAGCATAGTTTCAGGGTCATACAGTATCTGTACTTTGAAAGGCTAAAACTATGCAAGTATTTTACTAAAAACAAAAGTAGAAAACACATAAGAAGTTACAAAATATCTCCTGAGAGGCTGTCATTCATTTTCGCTAAGGATACTGTAGCTTTCGATAATGCAGGTAGGATGGGAGTTTAATCAAATGTGTTCTATTTACTTATTCTAATATATGTATTCTAATATATTTGTTCATTGTTTTCCCTTTAGCTAAAATAAATAATCAAAATAGGGCTCTACAGTATGTTGGCTTTGTAATCTCCAGAAATCAGAACATGATTGTGAACCGTCTTCCTCCCTGATAACCTAATAAGAGTCGTTGTCAAATGCATTGGTATATTATTATTTCATTTGTCATCTTGCAGAAGCAATTTTGTGTATTCTCTCTTGCCTAGACATGTCAATTTAACAAAATCTTTATGAGATGAATGCTGTTTGCTATCAAAGTGTGCACCTGAGTGTTCCCTTATTATCGGTTGGCTTTGTATGTGGTTGTGGCGGAGTGTCCCGCCCCTTGTTTATTATTTATTTATATTATGATTTATGTTTATATTACGGTGAAGCGCCGCTTATTTGTTATTGTTTTTGCATTTTAAAAACCTCATGAGGATGTGTGACTGATCAGCTACTGATTATTTGAGTAGCTGACAGTCACGCATCCTTACTGAACTCGTGCAGACTGTGGCCGAGGGGTTATAAGATAATTAACAGATAGTTAACCCCTCAGCCAAAATATAAAAGCCTCCAGCTGTCTCCTGAAGGAGGAGAGTGTCGGAGGAGAGACGTAAGTCTGTGGCAGCATGATATTTAACAATTGCTATAAACATGCTGGCTAAAAAACCAGCACGATACTTGTTAGGTTTGTTTGTTTGGCCAACGCGCCTTTTTGTTTTGTTGTTTGATTTAAATCTTTTGTTTATTTTATTATTTAATAAAACGCTGAGCGCCGTTGCGTTCAGTTTCACATCCGCCATTTCTTGCCTTTGGTTACTTCCTGGTCTGTGACATCACTACCCACACATCACTGCAACAACAGCACTCGGTCACATAGGTGCTGAAGTCTAATAGTCAGTTATTGTCATTAAAATCCCATAAATGCCAATGAACAGAAGGGGGCATAAATCAAAGTGTTTAATTTTTTTTTTTAAAGTAAAGGAATTACATGACATTTTGGATTCACTGTATTTATGTTGTTTCAGGTTAGTTTCTTCCTCCATTACAAAAAAAAAAAACAGGTTTAAAATCCAGAAGCATGGTACTTTATAAATGTCACTGGAATATATGAATTGGCCATTACATAGAAAAAAAAATGTGTGGGTGTATTTTGAGGGATCCAAAAGCTAATCAGATTTGACATGCCATTCTACAATTCTTAAGATATAGGCTTTTTGAATTTTACTCATTAACTCTAGTGTCTGGTTTCTCCTTAGACAACAGGCAATGCAAACCTTTATGATTATGACACAAATATAATTGTACGATTTAAACAACCTGCATTGTAAGCTCCATTTACGGGCACAACCTCATGGGATGACAGAGCGGTCTATTCATCTGATCTAAGCAGTGGCGGATCTAAGCTACATAAGATGTTCTTGGAACTGCTTTTGATTATTTATTAACAGTGACATCCATTATTTATGCAAGTATCAAATATTCAAGCCTTAAAATGATAACACTGTCATTTCAGATATTGAATAAGCATTTTAGAAAACTGCTCATGAATGAATGGCTTTGTGTATAACAAAAATAGAAGTAGCATGCTATGATAGTAATGCTATTATTCCTGAAAAAAATCTACTTGACCCTGTCCTTTTTTATTTTAACAATGGTGTCTTTGGGGCACTCTGTTGTTGTAGGGCTGTATTGCAGTAAACTGCAGTTAAACCTGGCCTGGGTTACTTACGGTCCTTTTGCTTGGTCCTCTCATGATTTCCATTACATGAGAGTAGATGTTAAAACTTCATGCTGATTTGAACTTGGCTCTCGCCAAGATAAACACCAACTAACTTTACACTAAACTAATGTGATCCATCTGCATCTCCATCCATTTGCCTTTCCTTCCATCTGATGATGTAGATATCCTTCTTCCTGGTGTTCCTGGCTGAAGTGTAATGCTGGCTCCAGGGATCAGATTATTTTGCCTCCCCAGCGCATCAGCACACACAACGGCTGCGATGCTGGCTCCGGGGATCAACCACAGTGCGGTCTTCCCAGCGCATCAGCTTGATAACCCTCTGGATTGAGCTAAGTAGGGTACATCTCTGGGGTCTTCAAGTGAGCACCTTCCATCCTCTGTGTTTTGTCGACTTGCCCACGACATCTCAAGAGGGCTCGACAGTGATTCTGGCATACCTAAGTTTCTTCCTCTCATACGCCTCATCCACAGCATCCTCCCATGGCACTGTTAACTCTACCAGATGAACAAGGTGTGCTGATCCAGACCACAAGACAATGTCTGGTCGAAGGTTAGTGATGGCAATCTCAGGCCAGCATTTTCCAGTCTCTAGCAGCTTCCAGTTGTCCTGGACGAGTCTTGGTTTAAACACCTTTTCTTGATGGTTGCTCTCCTGCTCTCCTCTCCTGTCATTTATGTGTAATGCTTTGATGGAACTGGTGGCAACTTATTGGTCATATTACACTTGTCTTCCAATGCTAAGGCCAAACATCGCAGCACCTGGTCATGGCACCAAGTAAAACGTCCTTGGCTAAGACCCACCTTACATCCTGTCAAAATGTGCCTTAATGTTGCTGGTGTTGAACACAAAGGACATGAGGGATTCTCTGAGGGATGAGAGAACATCATATGTTGATCTGATGAGGAAACTGATCCTGCTCTGTTCCAATGTCCATAGGTCTTGCCAGCCGATCTTGTGTTGTTCCACACTCTCCCATCTCATCCATTCTCCCTGCTTGCCCTGGGAAACAGCCTTTATGCACCTCATCCTCTCCTGCTTTTGCACCTCGTTGACTACCAGCTTCCTCCGTTGAGCTGGGGCTGCCTTGTGCCATGTAGGAGGAGCTGAACTGAGACCAAGACCCCCTCTTCCATGCTGAACTTGCCCCATTATATCACCGATTCGAAGGGCAGCCTTTGCATCTTCCACAGCTTTCTTTGCCACCCACTTTCTTCCAGTTTTCAACACAGGTGCTGCCTCCCTTACACATTTGTCACGTGACTCTACTAATGTCATTTCCAGTCGGACCTTGGCGCACTTAAACTCCTCAGTTAGAGCAGAGACTGGTAGCTGCAGTATTCCTTTACCATAATGTCTCAATCTCCTGAGGCAGCGTGGAACTCCCAACCATTTCCTGACCTATGAACTGATTAAAGCTTCCAGCTTCTCAACTGTTGTCAAAGAAACCTCGTACACAGTCAGTGGCCACAGCAGCCTCGGCAGTAAACCAAACTGAAAGCACCAGAGTTTCAGTTTGCCCGTTAAAGCGCTGCTGTCTGTGCAGTTCAACCCTTCCGCTGCTTGTTGTCTAACTTCTCCCACACGAACTGTGTCCTTTAGATCCCCATCGTACCATCTCCCAAGACATTTCACTGGCTTCTCAGACACTGTTGGTATTGCCTCATTGCCTACCATTAATGTAGAACCTTTTATGTAGTACTTTACATTTAATTATAGAGATGCTCCTTGATTTAGTGGGCTTGAATTCATGCCCATTCAATGTTATTGGTTAATTTGCCCAATAACCGTTAGTGCAGGCTACTGTTGTAGTCATGTTTGTCATGTCATTCATGTATGCTCGAATTGGTGGTAGTCGCATTCCAGAAGCCAAGCGCTCTCCTCCCATTACCCATTTTGATGCCCTAATAATTACTTCTATTGCCATTGTAAAAGCCACTGGAGAAATGGTGCATCCTGCCATTATTGCAACTTCTAGGCATTGCCATGTAGTGCTGAATTCTGAAGCTGAAAAACAAAACTGCAAATCGCCAAAGCAGGCTTTTACTAAATTTGCTATTGTCATTGATACACTCAAAAAATCAAATGCTGCCCAAAGTAGTTCATGTGGCACTGAACCATATGCATTAGCCGAATCCAGGAATGTCACATGGAGCTCCTTCCTCTCCTTTTAGCTGATTGAATTTGTTGCCAGATCACGCTGATGTGTTCTAAGCATTCTGGGAAACCTGGAATGCCCGCTTTTTGTAGCAGTTTTTTTAATAGGTGACAATCTCTGAGCAATAATGCTGAAGACAATCTTACCTTCTACATTTAATTGGGAAATAGGGCAAAACTGACTGATGCTTGTAGAATCTTTTTCTTTTGGTATAAAGACTCCACCTGCTCGGCACCATGCTCTTGGTACAACCTGTTTTTCCCATGCCACTTTCATCAATTTCCACAGAATCCTGAACCACTCTTGTACACTCTGTACGGAACTCTGTTAGGCCCTGGAGATGATGAAGCCCTTGCTTTTTTCACAACTTGCTCTACTTCTTTCCACTTAGGTGCACAGTCCTCCATTTGGTATTCTGGTGGACTGATAGGTGGGATGTTTGAAGGAATTGACATAGGCTCCTGCCTTTTTGAATCTGTATGTGTTTCCTCCAAATATCTCTCCAGCTCAAACTTAGATGATTTTAGTGTGCCATTTGTCTCACTGGTGAATAACTTCTTTACAAATTTGAATGAATCTTTATAAAAGTTAGTTCTCGCACGCTCCTTCTTTTTGTAGCGTTTCCATAGGCACTCAACTCTGCGCAATGTTGCAAGCTTATCTTTTCTGACACTTTGTAACAGATTCCCTCCTTCTGACTTTGTTCTGCTCTTCTCCATTGCTTCCTCAGCTGCCTTCTTTCTCAAACTAAGCGTTCAATCTCCTGCTGCCGTCTAGACTTTCCAGGAATTGTTTGTACTTTTTCCTTCCTTTTTTCAACTCCAAATCTCTCGCTTCCATATGCAGTCACTGGATGTATCCAGATCTTCATGATTTCCATTACATGAGAGTAGATGTTAAAACTTCATGCTGATTTGAAGTTGGCTCTCACCAAGATAAGCACCAACTAAGACGTTACCAACTAAGACAAGTTTGTCATGCCTATATCAACTGCCTGAGAAAGAGCATTATAAAGAGAGATGTCTATAGTAGTGTACATGCCTCTATAAATTACATAAAGAAAAAATATATATACTAAAACTAGGATATATACAACTCATTAAAAAGTGTTTTTGGCAATACTGTGTAAAGTTTAGTCATTCAGCCTGCAGATATTTCACAAAACATTTGATTTAATAAAAGGGATAGTGGTACTTTGCTGAAGATGTTTTATGACAGGTCTGACAGCTATGCAGGATGATATAGGGGACAGCATAGATTTTGGTCAAAAACTGTCAACATCTTTATATGTTTTCACTGTGAAATGCATGTGACATTTTGTTTGTTTTTTTAGAATCTTTAATAGGATGTGTGCATTTACATTCACCAGTCCTGTTTCGCTCAAAGCATCCTTACATTTTTGACAACCTCAAGCTATTACTGTTCATCACAGAAGAAGGGCAATCAGATTGACAAAATGGAACAGCACAGCGTCAGAGCAAAATAAAGCTGTTCACTGTTGCTTCTGTTAAAGGTCACAAAGTGATGCTGATACCATTATTAACTACAGGGCAGCTAAGCAGCATTGTGTGTATTATTGCTTTGTTCCCAAAGCACATTGGCATACTCATCAACCCACAGTTAACATATACAGTGCCTATAGAAAGTCTACACCTCCTTTCAAAATTTTCACATTTTGTTGCCTTATAGCCTGGAATTTAAATGCATTAATTAATTTATTTTTCATTTATCTACACATCCTACCCCACAACTTCCAAGTGAAAAATATTCTAGAAATTTGTAGAAAATAAATAAAACCATGGATTTAGTATAGATATGGTCAAAACTTTAAACTCCAGGAAGTTAAATAAAAGAAACAGAAATATTCTATTTCATGACATCAATCAAACTAGCTAAACAGCCTACAGTACTTAATAAGTTTCTCACTCATTTTAGTTTTTTCAAACCCAGCAGTTACAAAACTGTCAAGATTTCACCCCTGTTGCACAGTGCTACTCAGTGTTGGATGGGTCTTAAGGTTTTGACCTAGACTGCTGCATTGGAATGATACCTGGGCAGCCAGACCTCCTAAGAGTATGTGGATATTTGATTTGGTTTTTAAATGTACTGTTACCAAAAAGAACAACTCATTAACAATTATGTTACCATTATTAAGACACACTTACAACCACTTATCAAAAGGTGCATTGTCAAAACTTGAACAATTTATAAAAAATACTGCTAAAAAAATAAAATGGTACAAAGAGCAAAAATGAATTGATAGAAATTAACATAGCTTTTATTTCCTTCCTGATTCCTTGCATAGTTGAGGGACCAGAAAATACAGCAGGGAGTGTGGATAAAATAATTTAATTGAAGAAACTTGTGGTTAAATCAACTGTATAATACAATTAATTTTTCTCTCTGTTGCACACAACAAACAGCCTCTGTAGTGTGAACAATGGGAACTAGAAAATTATATTTTGTCCCTGTTATAGAAGAACTGTTATTAGTTTTTACAGAGATAGGCTTTGCAATTAATTGAATATGGTTGTTATGAAAGCTAATTGTGTTAACCTAAATAATTTACATATTTTATACTTGGTAACTTCAGGAGAGCTGTTTATTTTCTGGGAAAAAAGCATGTTGATGATAAAAAAAATTAGAAGACCTAATTTAATTCAAGAGCTTCAACCACACTCATTCATGTTTCTGAATCTTCGTAGGAGTGATTTTTATTGTTACCTGATAAACTCATCGTCGTAGAGCCAGGATAGCCAGGATAGTGTCCACGCACTTTTGAGAAAGTACGAGGAGCTAGGGAGAGGCCGAATGGCAGCACAGCAAACTCGTAAATGCTTCCTTGAAAAGGGAAGCAGAGATACTTTCTGTGCTCTGGACGAATGGGAATGGCCAGACGGACTGGAGGATGTGACGGACTGTCAGCATTTGGAACCTCCTTTTTTTTAAGAACCCGTTGAGGAGCCTCAGGGCTAAGATGGGGTGAAAGCCGTCGTCCTTTTTGGGTACCAGAAAAAAACCTTGAGTAGTACCCCTCTCCGTGGGAGGTGGGGTCTATGAGACAAATGTCTCACTTGCACAGCAAGACGACCACTCCCTTCAGAAGTACCGAGGCCTGGTGAGGGTCTGTCACAAAAGTATTTGTGATGCCTCGAAAAGGGAGGAGGTCCCAAGCGGAACTGAAGTGCATAACCGTTTTGCATGGTGGCGAGCACCCAGGAGTCTGTGCAAGCGCGCCAGCTGTTGTGCCGAAAAGGGGGTCTGAGGCTGCTTGCTGCTGTGCGTGCGTCCCAGGCGCCGTGTGCACCGAGTATCGTGCACTATGTGCACCACAGGGGATGGCTTGGAGTGTAGGCTCACTGAGATATAAGGGTTCTGAGAAACAGAATCTTGAATTCTTCAATAAACTGGCAGCCTACGATGTCAAGCTAGAACTGGAGAATATGCTGGTTTGCCTTAGCTTTGATAGAAAGAGCCTACATAATTTTTTTAAATTATAGTGTACATAGAGCTGGGCTCACCTGTGTTTGAACTCAATTGGTCAGTCTTGGATGAAATGATGTAGATTCCAAGGATGATTTGGATTCTGATTACCAACCTGTTCAACACTGGAGCCATGGTTAAATTAATTACTGGCCTTAGCAGTTCATTAGCATGCAGATAAATCATTACACACAAAAGTATAACAGAGATTGAGTACAACAGCTGCGTCATGTTTACCAAAAGCTTGCAAACTGCTTGTAAATCTCTCTTGCCACCTGTTTAAATACACACCGGTAGGTAAATGCATAGTACTGCAAGCACTTTAGCGCACTTATGATTTAAAAATATGGCACTATATCTCGAAATAACAAACACATTTATTTTAACATATTTTGCTTTTAGTTTATTATGAATAACATAGATGTATTCCAATGACAAAGGCTAACTTGCATGTGATGTATGTATGTACTGTAGGGCATCGGCAAAGTCAATTAGCACTTTGTTCTTTTCTCTGTGGTCGCTTGTTTCCCTTCATGAAGAGAACAAACCAGCCTTGATTTTGATTATGTATTAATGAGGGCACTACCATTGCAACCCTGTGAAAATAAAACAACCATCCTTTTATTATACAGTCCCCTTCCAAAGTAGCAGGCTGATATACTGTTCCATTCCTGTTATTGCAAGAGACAACTCATCCTGTTCTTTAAGGATTTTATAGCAATACAATTAATCAATTAAAAGTTTAGGAGTACACTCATATATTACCCCTTGGTTTTTTAATATATATTGAATGTGTTTTTTTGTGGGTGTAATGGTATTTAACTTTATCTGAAAAACACATTTAAAGTCAAATGCAATTATTCTGTGAACTTCATTGACACTGACCAAATATAATTAATATTCGTTGTCACTAGTCACCATTTTGTGTAACTACAGTATTACTTTAAATTGATAATACACTATATACAATAGCACTATATTTATTTATTTTACATTTTGCAAATAATACATGTTGTAAGTTTCTCTGCAATAGTAAATAAACTGGATACACTTTATTGTGCATGCATGCACAGTAGGTACCATTTACTAATATTTATGACAAGCACTTACAGTAGAACACAATATTTGTGATTGTGAGAATGGAACTCCATACAAGCATTTATAAAAGTTATGTTCCCGATCATATTGTGTGTCATTAGTACAGTGTATCTACAGTGTAGTTAATGCACTTGTATTTTGAATCAGGGTCAATTGAAGTGTTATAAGGAGCAATATCTCAAAATTTTTTGAAGTAGTTTCTACGTTTCATTGTTTTCATCAATAGAACAGTCCTGGAAGGGGAAATGTATTATATTTTTACTCTTATTTACAGCATAATAAAGTACAAGGAAAACTGTTGCCTTGTAAAAAGTTCTATCATCCCAGTTTTGAGACAAGAATGTAAACCAAATTCCTATTAACGGAACTTCCAAAATGTCCCTCTAACGTTCGTTTAAACGAACCCTGAAGTCTGCCAATTCACGAAAGAGCTATCAAGTAGACAGTGTTTTCAATTAACATTAAAAACCCACTTCACCCATTGCTTACATTTCTGGTTGTTTCATTATATATGTTCAGCAGTTCATTGAACACTACACAATTAAATGCTTCAGTTGTGATATGTGTGTTTGTTGACATTGCAAAATTAACTTATAGCATGTAGTGTAGTTGCAGCGTTTGTGCTCAAATAGACACCCCTCTGAACAGCCTTTCCTTGCAACTTAAAGTTGACCTGATTGATAAATTCAACATTTGTTGAGCATCATGAGCCAGATTGACTCAAGAATGCTGACAAAAAGAAACTTAAAAATGACGCACGACTATCCATTAAATGAGTGAACCATTATTTGTTCTGCTCTTGCTCTCCATTAATTAAGCTTCCCACTCATGAGGTATATGTCAGCACTGTACTTAATGACACACCATTGGCTTCCTTTATAACCTGAAAATGACAGAAAGTCAAAACGTCAATTACTTGACTATTGAATACTTGCTGTTACCTTAGGAAAGGCACCATTTTCTAGAACTAATACAAATGTATTAAACCCTGAGTGAGGAGATCAATTTGATATTTCAAGTTTATGCAGTGGGCACTCATGAGTGATCATGATTGTTTTGACCTCATTATTTTGCAAGAAATATTAATTACAAATAAGCTTTATGGACTAATGCCAGTACAATATCATATTCTTGTGTGACTAAAGCACTTGTTCTAAAACAGAACTGCTCCACAGGTAGATGCACCAAGTAATGTAATAACAAGGGGCCTTCAGCTTGAGAGATCTGTAAACTGGATTACAATAATAAACAGAGCCAATAAAGTCAGTAAATGAGTATTTGTACAGCTGGGCTTTCTGTATGGGTGCCAGGGCAGCCGAACTGCACAGTATGGGAGTGCTACACACTGCAGTGTTTCTGTAGCCTGCAGCAAAACTGCTACACTGATTGCACATCGTTCTATTCACAGTACACCCTACTACAAGCGTGCTCTCAGGCACGCCTCAAGCCACACTGTATCACTTCAACCTCTCTAATTCAATGTTGCTCTTGAGGCCGTTGTTTGGCAAGACTCACATGTTGTAAAGAATAAAACTGAAACTGATAAAACAAACCAATTCTTCATCCTATCTGTAATTGAAAAGCTTTTAAATTTGTGGACTAATTTAGATGTTGGGGTTGAGATGAATTATTGTAGGCATCAAAGAGATACTGTACCTGACATAAGCACTATAGAGCAAGAACTTCAATTTATAAGGTTTGAACTGTCATGCAATCAGCCAGCAATGGTTACTGTCCACTATTACCTATTTCTTTACATGGCACATGAAAAGGGGTGGGGGGGGGCTCCCTGGCTCCCTGGCTCTGCTTTTTTTTATCCCTGGGACTGTACTTTTAGTTGTCATCTGAGGAGGGAGATACATTTATCCCCCCGATAAAAAAAAATTGAATTTACAATGATTTCTTCGGGAAATATTAAACATATTTAAAATTATAAATGTATGCTGCATCATTTTTACGCAAACAGACTTAAATAAAATCTTGGTCTTAGCACTTCAGACTGTAAGATCAGTAGCACATTGTATTAACATGATTTAAAAAATAAAAAAAAAGGAATGGAGTTTGGTTTCACTGGAGCCGGATCATGAAGTGCGGCTGTATAAAGTGGATCAGGTTCGGTTTCCACTCACCCGTCATTGTCATCCAACATTAGTACTTATCATCATCGGAAGTGCATACTATACTAAAGAAAAAAGAAATGAAGACAGGACACTAAACATCTATAGTGGCTTTTTTAAACAGCCCCAGAGCCAATGACTGGAACTTTTACATGCTAAGCTACCCACCGAGTCACCCACTGAGCAGAGTGGAAAAAAGGCCAAAATTAACAACAATAACTTCTGCAGATTAAGCTGTTAAAATACGTATGTTGTATTATGTTCCATTTATTGTGGTTGCACTCTGTAGTTATCAGTGGCGGCGTTTACATGCACAAGTCATGACAATTTTCCTCACAATGTGTTTGCCGTACTTTTCAGGAAATACGTTGTTATGCAGTTCTGATTTAAGAAAAAGAATCGTCCGTGCCAATGCAGATTACTCAATTCATAGTCATTTAGGGGAGGGGATATTTAAATGTCTGTGTCTGCTTACTAAGTAGGAAAAGAACGACTCTGAATATCGTGAGGAGAGCTTCATGTGTTGCCATGAAGATAAAAACATTTAACAAGAGAAATGAATTCACGTGTTGTCACGCACGTTCTAAATTATGCAGTGCATTAGCTACTTGTTTGTCTGGTTACCTTTCCAACACACACACACACATGCACACACAGCCTTTCTGCTGGAGATTACGTGAGATTAAATCAGAAGAACGGGATCTTGACTGCAGAAATCTTGTGAGCCACAAGCACGATTCCTGCTCCGGTTTACATGGGTTTTTACAGCTATTTTTATCGTGAGAAAACGATTGACCCTGCCTTTAAAGTCGCGCTACCAAAAGGACGTCCTTTTGTTGTTTCACAATGTATTCGCGTGACAACATCACACAGATTTTCATGTGCATGTAAACCAAGGCAATGAGGTTATGTGCAACAATGCAAGTAATTGTCATGAGTGCGTTTTAACATTATTTTAGTTGCTGTAAGCGTATGTAGTTTTTGTTATTGCCTTTTGATACCGTATCCATAAAAATAATAATAATTGCATTTATCCTGCATGATGGCAGATTTGTGTGATTCCTAAAGATTTTTTAGCAGTTGATTCGGTATAGATAAGTAACTCAGTGATTCTCTTAACTGTTTACATTGTGTACTACAGATGTATCAAGGCTTGCCATGAGGTTTTGTTCTTTGTCTATTTTATCCCACCCCCCCCCCCCCGCACTGGAAATTTGACAAATCGCACCCTGATTCCTACCATGTCTGAAAAATGTCAATTTTGTAAGGCACAGTAATGGGACTTAATTCTTTGTGACATCTAATTTCCAAAATATTTGTTTTACGTTATTCTTTTTTGTCCTTAGATCATTATTTGTCATGTTTCCCAACTGTTCCAGCAAAGATTGCTTGTGAAAAGATTTCGGAAGTGAGGATGGGATGTAAGTATGCATAAAAGTGCTGCACAGGATTCAGTGCTTCTCCAATGGACATCAGTACACAGTGCAAAGATACTACCCCACCTCACTTCCTCACAATCAGCCTTGAGTAGCTATTTTTGCTGGAATGGTAATATTAAGCATGGGAAATAATTACCTAAGCAGATGCAATACAGATTCATACAGAACACACATATTAGTAATTAAAAAGGACATTTTAGATGCTATAAAGCATCTGTTTAATACATACTTTTTATGTTTGTTTTCATTAGAATGTCACAGGCTAAGAGAATAAATGAGTGCATGATACACTGTTATTTCGCTTGCAACAGCTACACAAACTGAATCTGAATTAAATCACATTTTCTTGCTCAATTACTGGCAGCTCAACTCAAGCCTATATTAATAATATTAAATAGCCCCAAACAGTAAATACATTAACAACCAATTTGAATGAATTAAGGTAATATACAGATTAGTGGTGCTTGAAAAACAGCTGCAGTGAGCTGTAAATAATAGTTTTAATTTACATCCTTTAGCTTACAAAAAGGGTTTAAGGCCCATTTTGGCACCTTTTGAATATAGCTGTCAGAATTGGTTCCCTTGCCTATTAAGCTATTTCAGCACATACTATGTATAGCAATTGGTAAGCATACGTCATTTATACTCCATTTCAATATACTAGGCAGATTTGAGTAGTGGTTAGGGCTCTGGACTCTTGACCGGGGGGTCATGGGTTCAATCCCAGGTGGGGGACACTGCTGCTGTACCCTTGAGCAAGGTACTTTACCTAGATTGCTCCAGTAAAAACCCAACTGTATAAATGGATAATTGTATGTAAAAATAATGTAATTGTAAGTAAAAATAAAGTGATATCTTGTAACAATTGTAAGTCGCCCTGGATAAGGGCGTCTGCTAAGAAATTAATAATAATGTTCTGTTTTGTTTCACGGTGCGATCAAAAGTAACTGTAGGGGGTGGTGGTTAGAGAACATTAGTGAAGGGAAACTGATCGCTGTCTTTCACTTTTCAAAGTGCTTTATATTCCCTTTAGATTTTGAAAATAAAAAAAAAGTAATCTGTCTGTGTCAAAAAAAAAAAGTATGATCTTTAAAGTTCTTCAGAATTCAGTACAGAACTCAGAATGCTTGGGATCCTCTTACCAGGAGAAAACAGTGGTCAATTTGACCCCATAGAGCTTCAGTGGGATTGAGAACTTAGGTCAGAGTATGTGTGTGTCAAGTCCACTGATTGTCAAACCACAAATGGTAATAAAATTATGTGATACATACTGAGCTATATCATATATGACTTATATGAACAGGAACCATGGCAACCCAAGGCCGTAGCCAGCTTTGAGGCACCCGAGGCATGGATCTCGGTTAAAATCATACTAATAATGATTTATCTAGGCTCTCTTACACGTTGCTTTGCGGCAGGATAAAATGCATTTTATCCCTTGTTGTGTGCATACATGAATTCACAAGTCCTGCTGATATCAACACTATAGTCTCTGTGCTCTTCAAAATATTTTACTGTCATTGCAGACTACAGCGACACCATACCACCATAACTTGTTCAAATGTGTTTATTAAGTCTGTATTTCTGTTTAATATCTTAAATTATATCTAGAGTTTCTGGTTTTGGGGGTTTATTTCTGATGAATTTACCTGCCTTTAAATATGTTTTTTGCATACTCTACTTTTATTTAAATGTGAAACGAGACGATTAACTAAGACTTCTCCAGCAAATAACATGCAGAATGAAGGCGGCGGAATGAAATGAATTGCTCTGCGTTTGAAGTAGTGCTCTTATAATGCAAACAAATAATTAATTATCGCAATTATTATTATTTATTTTATTAGCAATAAAGGCACCATGCACTGAAGGTAAAGTGGTCATCATTGTGGTCTAGGAACGTAGAGGTAGAGAAATATTTGAGCTTGTTTTGTCATTATCATTTTTCCATGATTAATACAGAAACTGAGATGGTTTAATGATGCTAATTACAACTTTTTGGTGTATTTAGAAGCATTTGACTATTACATTTGAAGTGGGATAGTTCAAGGTTTATTTCAGACAGTGTGTGATTGACACTGGTAGTTGAGTTGAGGGCTTTGTCTTGTTCAGGGCTGCCCAAACCTGGTCCTGGGGACCCCCTTTGTCTGCTGGTTTTCATTCCAACGGAGCTCTCAATTACTTAACTATACCTTTAATTGAACTGATAATGTGCTTAATTAGACCTTTTTACTTGTTTTCAGCTCTTAAACAGTGTCAGATTTCAAGTTAGCTATAACAGTTTATAAGTAACTTGAACTCTGCAACTTCTTTAAGAGTTGAAAACAATTTAAACCCAGGACTGGGTTTGAGAACCCCTGGTCTAATTCATAGGGCTGCGGTTTGCAAGGAGCCTCGCAGCTGGCCAATCATATTAATAGAAGTCAAATACATATTCATGAGTATAAAGTCAGAACACAGACAAACAGCCTATCAAATCGACTGGTCAGCCGAAAAGCTCGAGCTACAAGCAACTCTCTGAACTACGCATTGGTTATGATGTGCTTGCAACTCACACAGCTAAACTCTCTCTGTCTTGTCAACCCGCTTAAGCTCATTTTATTAAAGGGTCTTTCTGAATAAACACGATATCAACACATTGAATGTGATTTTATAATTAATATCACACAAAACATTATGTATGCAAGCACTTCTCGGTATTTGGATAATGACATTCAAGTTTCAGAGATTAGGATTTAAAGTAGTGTCTGCAACAAATATTGTGGCATTACTACATTTCTTAATTTCATGTAATCTTTTTATATTGAATTTGAATGTTGCAAAGAAAAGGCTACTTATTTGTATTTAGTATATAGGCTAATCAGTTTGTTGTGACAACATTGATCTCTCCAGAACAGAGATTTGATGCCCGTGGACACAGGAAGATTGACAAACTACACATTGTGACATATGGTCAAGTTCCTTTGCAACCACTTGGTGTAAATCCATTTTTAGGCAAGACAATCCTACCCTCGTATAGCCCTGTCAACACTGTGTAACAAGATTCAGCAATGCAAGCAGCGTGGGTGGTCTAGAGCACTGCTGCTGCTGGCAGCACTGTCATAACTTTTTCACACTTGTTTTAAACTCTCCTTCGCTGCCAGTTGAGTTTTTTTTTTTATTATCATTATTTTATAAACATGTTTAAACTGATCGTGACAAGATGTCTGTATAACAGCATTCTAGTTTTTGGACCAAAGTCACCTCATTCTATGCATGTGTTGGTCTGAAAGTGACGTGCAGTATTAATATGATTGGTTGCAGGTGAGTTCATGTGACTGTTGCCGAGTAACGGTAATTTGATTGGTAAATGATATCAATTTTATTGGCTGAACAAACTTATGGAATTCAATTAACAGTGTATGTGCAAAGTAATTCATAAATCTTACCTGCTGTGCACCATCCTGCTTCCATTCGCTATATGAAAAAAAAAATCATATAGCAAATATGTATTTTAATTTACAAAAGAAAAAAAAGAATATCTGGTACAATAATTTGTTAAAGAAAACTCTACATGCAGGCCTACAGCACTTTAAGATACATTGCAGTTCCTTGGTCAAATGTTTCCACCGCTGCAATCCCTTATTTCATGTCATCATGTCATCAACCAATCAGCTACTTCACTGACATGCTTGGCAACCAGAAGCATAATTGGACCCTGAGGACACTGCTGAGGTGAATTGACTTGCTGTAAGAAATGAGTGTCAGACTACCTGGTAGTAAGATAAGCAAATGTTTATTTAACCTAAAGTACCTAATACCTTTAAATTTGTAACTACTTGTTTTATTAAATGTTTTACTCAAAACTCTGCATCTCAAACCTATATATCAATACAAGATTTATGGAATTGTTTCATTAGCTTGATCTACTTTAATGCAGGGGCAGCAGTGTGTAGTAGTGGTTAGGGCTCTGGACTCTTGACCGGAGGGTTGTGGGTTCAATCCCCAGTGGGGGACACTGCTGTTGTACCCTTGAGCAAGGTACTTTACCTAGATTGCTCCAGTAAAAAAAAAAAAAAACTGTATAAATGGGTAATTTTATGTAAAAATAATGTGATATCTTGTAACAATTGTCTGCTAAGAAATAAATAATAATAATAATAATTTAAATAATAATGCACACTCTGAAACTTAGGATGTTTTACGCCCAAAAGAGGAATTCCAACATCAATAACAAAAAAAAGAAGGTATTTGGGCTAAAAGCTATGTAACCAAAAAGTGTATACAAATGTAATAAAAGCCTAAATATTCCTACTATAGAACCTGCATGTGCACATGTTTTATTAATGATCTAGTCTAAACAGCCACTGAACTACCCTGCAAGCTTATAATATGCACCTTGGGGAAATAGTTGTATGCAATAGAGCTGACAATGCATCCAAATTAAAACTGCAAACATGTTCAACTTTGTATGTCTTCCTCTGTAAAATAAATGAAATGTGATGTTCAATCAAAGCAAAATTTAAGTTCTGTATTGTGAAAGGTTGGGCAGTTGACAGTGTAGTTCAGTTTCACAGGATTAGATAATGACACAAGAATATGTCAAATGTAGTCTCCTGAGATGCAACCATCTATTGCAAACCCAATACCCATTTTTATTTAGAAGAGCATTCTGATCTTTTGCATTGAGTTAATGGGATTGAGTAAAACTGTCCAACCTGGTCTGCTTTATTTTCACTCACAATAATTGTTTCTTCCTTAAACAATCAGTACCCAAAGATAATAATTGGAATTGTCTGTTCAAAGATGAAAGCATCACTGTAACAGTTATCATTTGTGACAGGCAGTTCAGTAGAACTGTTTGACATTAAGCAGCTTTGAAACACAAGTTAATTATCTGTCAAAACTTGAAAGCATTATCTTCCAAACTGCCCAATGCCATGTTAATTTACGAACACATTTAAACCACAAAACAGCATGTCTAATAATACAAATCCACACAAAGAATTTGCACATTTTGGTTGTTTTGCTGAAGGGGAGTAGAGATCAAAGATAAGCTGTTCAAGAGGAATCAATGAAATCCCAAGTCTCACCCAGGCTTTACAGGGAGAGGTGTATGACTAGAGAACTTAACCCTAATCCTAATTGAGACAGCTAGTTTTAGTGTATATTCTATTTCATTTGAATTACACCAGTTTTTGGTTGCTTCCTTAATGAAAGGGAATGCATAAAAAAGGAAAGCATTCACATCTGCAAGAATATATCCATCAATTGTATTGCTGGCTGGCGTATAGCATGTATTTTAGCTGACTGCACACTTATCTGAATAAGAGGAGAGGATAACTAATGTACCACACTGAATACAAGGAGGTGGGGGGTCAGGGTCAGACAGGGCATTCATCACATCCCTCCTTTACTGAAGAACACAATGTGACAGAACTGATAGAATGGAGTTGACTGCTGCTGCACACATAATATATAACTTAGAATCGGGGGACAATTTAGCAGGTAGCAGCAAAGCAATTGTACTTTGTTTGACAGATCATACCTAATTTCCGTATGGCTGTGAGATGGTCTAGTCTAGCAGATATAGTTCATCATATGCACTGCACAGATGTTGACATTTTGTGGTATCACTCATTGTGGTTATGCAGTTATTGAGTTAACCTTGCCCTGCTTTTTTAATAGTGTGTGTGGGAATATAAGGTTGGCAAGGATGGGGTTAATTCTGCCCCTACCAACAAATACAGGTGTGGCCATTTCCCAATAAGGTCATTGAGTGCTAATTGGGGAGTGGCCACCTGCATAAAAAGGAGGAGAAGATCTGTGTTTTTGCTTGAACTGCAGCTTCCTTGTTTCTGAGTCTCATGCCCAGCCTGTATTGTTTTATTTTGTGTGAACCTTTTATATTGACCCTGTGACAGGATAGCATCACGGCCCAAGCTGTTGCCGGCAGGAATGAGACTCAGAAACAAGGAAGCTGCAGTTCAAGCACTTGCGTGCACATTTATTAACAAAAAATAAACAAAACAAACCAAACACAGGAACAAATCAACTGGCATGAGGGCCAAAATGAAAGGTTCACACAAAACAAAACAATACAATAGAGGCTGGGCATTTGCCTTCACTATAAAGTTTACAGTCCAAAAACACAGGTTTTCTTCTCCTTTGTATACATGTGGCCACACCCTTGTTAGTACTCAGTTATCTAACTGGGGAATGGCAACACCTGTGATTGTTAGCAGGGACAGAATTAACCTCATCCCTGCCAACCTTACATTCCCACAACATCATAACAGTGTGCAACACACACTCAAAGATAACCAATAGCAGCATAACTAAGAGTATGTGTTATATTATTATATTATAAATCGTATATAAGTTGAAGCAATTATTAGTGAGATGTATTGGGGGGGGAACTTAAAGCAAAGTTGAGGGATTGTACTTGAACTGGTTCTGCGTGTGTGATTTACAACAGGAGATGCAGCAACAGTGTGCCATAGAAGTTGGCATTTGGAATGAATTGGGTTTGAATGATTAAGCAAACTTTTTATATTGGCACATACTGATAAGTTATAACCAGCACAGCACATATGAGTCTCCAGCGATTAATATAACTTCCATCCTTTCAATAGAAAATATTGATCTTTAGCAAGACAGTTTTTATTATGAATTACATTAGACTCTAGAAGGGTAATTTAATGCTAACAGAAGGAGTGCATTCCACCGTCGGTATTTTACACAAATAATATAGGTTAAAGATTTTGGACATTCTCATAGAATGCTGGAGGTGGTGTGATTCATAGAAGAAAGGGGATATTCATAACATTAAAAAAAATTCAAACCCATGAAATGAATAGTATGGGTGCTGACTAGCTGTATCCCAGGCTGCAACTGCAACTAGGAAATCAAGAATGTGTGTGAAACTTCTTTAAGGTATTGCACACTTTTGGGTCGTTGTTTATAATTATTTAATTGGGGATATGAACACTTCAAATCCAACACTGTTCCTTCTGCTTCCTGGTACTTAATCATGTAGGCTGAAGGTCAGTTGGATTCTATTGATCTAGGAAATCTGCAGTGTGGTATACTCTTACAAAATGTGTATTCAGCTATGAAGGTTTGTATCTCATTGCACAGATAAATGTCAAGCTTCTATTCACTGGTTTATTGATTGTCATATCATTTGTTTGTATTATTACTGATGGAATTTCAGACACATTGAACCCAAACTTTTTTAATGCCTTATAAGTCCCATTCTGCCTGCTCATTGAGCAGAACGATTGAAGAGCTAGACAAGATATTATTCCAAATATTTCATACTGGCACACTATTAAACATATAATAGGGGCTGCACGGTGGCTTAACACAAATGCATTGACCCTTACTGCACTCAAGAGTCTGAGCACAGGCAGAGGCTTGTGATGAGAATGCATGAAGTGGCCTGGCTTGGTTTTTATAGATGACAGTTTTCCATTGCACTTGCAGTTGGAGTTGCAGTTAAAGGGCAAAAGCTAAATAACTGCCTCATATGCCTTTTTTGTGAACAATAATTTTTTATTATTTTTTATTGTTTTACAAATGAACAAAAGCAAAATAAAGATTCAAATAAAAATAAAATACATTACGAAAAATAAAAATTAAGTATATCATAAAAACAAAAACGGGGAAAAAAATATATATACTGTATAATTACAGTGATATAAAGTAACATAAAGACATGAGAGAAAATACATGTCACAATGGAGTGTGTGTGTAGTGCAATTGGTCTAACGGGGAGCCCCGTTAAGAAGGTGCTCAGTTATGTTATTAGCTGCAGCCGACCACAAAGTCAACATATGTAGCCTGACTGTGGACCTTTCAAATAAAATATTTTCATGAAAGAAATGTAACCAGCTATTATACCAGTCTCCACCCATCCCCTCAGGATCACATTATTCTCAAGTACCTTTTATAGCTCCTCATTCTGTATGTATGTATCTATCAGTGGTTGGAAATTCTGGCCTGTGATTGCTTAAAACCAGCAATAGTCTCCATCGGTGATGTGATTGGTTCA
Source organism: Acipenser ruthenus (assembly GCF_902713425.1). Classification (NCBI taxonomy): domain Eukaryota; kingdom Metazoa; phylum Chordata; class Actinopteri; order Acipenseriformes; family Acipenseridae; genus Acipenser; species Acipenser ruthenus. The sequence goes on along the minus strand of NC_081193.1, from coordinate 44,455,853 downwards.
CATCACTGTCAGTCCCGCCACTTTTAAAAGGAACGCCTTTCATCTCCACTCCTCACAACAAGAGAACATGGCAAAAAGTGAAAAAACTGCTTAATAGCGATTCTATGATTTAACAGAAAATTAATTACAAAGCATACTACAAAAGAAAGATGCTCCAAGCACTAAAATGGTGATTAAAACATCACTGTCACCGTTTTCTGACTTTGAGACAGGTTTTAATATGTATTTGGTTATTGTCTCTTTAAGTAATTAAAATGCAATACAATTAACTACAATCAATATCGTTTTGTGCCATTTCCCCTTTGTGCAGTTTTTTTTTTACAAACAAGCAATTAGGCAGAATTGTGTTTTTTGCTTACCAATGTTTGTCCCACCTTAACTAAGGCTGTTTTAATCTGCCCCCTTGTGTAATCTCATGTCTAATTGATTTGATCCCAGAGAATGCAAACTAGTTTGCATGCTCTTGTAAAAAGATGTCTAATATGTTACCATTGCTCAGGTGGTGCCTGTCTCAGAAATAACATTACAGTACAGCCCTGTAATTGTCCTGGCTTTAAGATATTCACTGACCAAAAATCCATTAACTTATATTAATGTAAAAACCCAGCATGATTTGCACTGGTAGTTCTATAATTATGATTTTACTTAAGGATTTGTACTTAAGGCTCCCATGTGCCCCATAATGCAATTATAGTAACACTAGTAATCTCGTTATAAGGCGGAACACAAGTAGCACGGTCTCTTAACTATGACTCCCGACTACAGCGTTGTAGTAGTGGGGGGAGCACTGTACATTTATGTTTGTTTGAGGACAGAATTAGAAGGCTTAACTGGGATCTGGGAATATCATAATTAAATGTTGCATACAACAAAACATTAGCTACACCAAAAAAGTATGTATATATATATATATTATATACAGTACTGTGCAAAAGTTTTAGGCAGGTGTGAAAAAATGCTGTAAAGTAAGAATGCTTTCAAAAATAGACATGTTAATAGTTTATATTTATCAATTAACAAAATGCAAAGCGAGTGAACAGAAGAAAAATCTACATCAAATCAATATTTGGTGTGACCACCCTTTGCCTTCAAAACAGCATCAATTCTTCTAGGTACACTTGCACACAGTTTTTGAAGGAACTCGGCAGGTAGGTTGGCCCAAACATCTTGGAGAACTAACCACAGTTCTTCTGTGGATTTAGGCAGCCTCAGTTGCTTCTCTCTCTTCATGTAATCCCAGACAGACTCGATGATGTTGAGATCAGCAGCAGTGTGGAGTAGTGGTTAGGGCTCTGGACTCTTGACCGGAGGGTTGTGGGTTCAATCCCTGGTGGGGTGACACTGCTGCTGTACCCTTGAGCAAGGTACTTTACCTAGATTGCTCCAGTAAAAAACCCAACTGTATAAATGGGTAATTGTGTGTAAAAAAGAATGTAATTGTATGTAAAAATAATGTGATATCTTGTAACAATTGTAAGTCGCCCTGGATAAGGGCATCTGCTAAGAAATAAATAATAATAATAATAATCAGGGCTCTGTGGGGGCCATACCTTCACTTGAGGGACTCCTTGTTCTTCTTTACGCTGAAGATAGTTCTTAATGACTTTCGTGGTTGTTGTCATGCTGCAGAATAAATTTGGGGCCAATCAGATGCCTCCCTGATGGTATTGCATGATGGATAAGTATCTGCCTGTACTTCTCAGCATTGAGGAGACCATTAATTCTGACCAAATCCCCAACTCCATTTGCAGAAATGCAGCCCCAAACTTGCAAGGAACCTCCACCATGCTTCACTCTTGCCTGCAGACACTCATTCGTGTACCGCTCTCGAGCCCTTCGGCGAACAAACAGCCTTCTGCTACAGCCAAATATTTCAAATTTTGACTCATCAGTCCAGTGCACCTGCTGCCATTTTTCTGCACCCCAGTTCCTGTGTTTTCGTGCATAGTTGAGTCACTTGGCCTTGTTTCCACGTCGGAGGTATGGCTTTTTGGCCACAAGTCTTCCATGAAAGCCACTTCTGACCAGACTTCTCCGGACAGTAGATGGGTGTACCAGGGTCCCACTGTTTTCTGCCAATTCTGAGCTGATGGCACTGCTGGACATCTTCCGATTGCGAAGGGAAGTAAGCATGATGTGTCTTTCATCTGCTGCAGTAAGTTTCCTTGGCCGACCACTGCGTCTACGGTCCTCAACGTTGCCCGTTTCTTTGTGCTTCTTCAAAAGAGCTTGGACAGCACATCTGGAAACCCCTGTCTGCCTTGAAATTTCTGCATGGGAGAGACCTTGCTGATGCAGTATAACTACCTTGTGTCTTGTTGCTGTGCTCAGTCTTGCCATGGTGTATGACTTTTGACAGTAAACTGTCTTCAGCAACCTCACCTTGTTAGCTGAGTATGGCTGTTCCTCACCCAGTTTTATTCCTCCTACACAGCTGTTTCTGTTTCAGTTAATGATTGTGTTTCAACCTACATATTGAATTGATGATCATTAGCACCTGTTTGGTATAATTGTTTAATCATACACCTGACTATATGCCTACAAAATCCCTGACTTTGTGCAAGTGTACTTAGAAGAATTGATGCTGTTTTGAAGGCAAAGGGTGGTCACACCAAATATGGATTTGATTTAGATTTTTCTTCTGTTCACTCACTTTGCATTTAGTTAATTGATAAATATAATCTATTAACATGTCTATTTTTGAAAGCATTCTTACTTTACAGCATTTTTTCACACCTGCCTAAAACTTTTGCACAGTACTGTATATATTTAAAAAGAAAGCGTACTGTTCTTTGCACAGAAAGGTTATTCAGTATTAGCACACCTTTTTATGGGTAGGCAACTTGACTTTCACTCCCTGATCATTTCATTAGGTGAACTCAACACCAGTGCCGTTTAGTATTTTGCTGTATTGATTTGTTTAAGAGACTGTGGTGTGTGTTCATAAGGGTTTACATATATCTGCAATTATGGGTTCTTTTTGAGATTGGCATTAAGTCCAAAGGGTCCAGACTTGAGCAAATAAGGTCTGCGTGAGCCAGCACCTATGTTGTGATCAACAACACTGTGATCCATTACACCTTGATGCCTGCCTTGGAACCACTAATTGGCTGTTCATACTTGACTGTTAAAAGTGATGGATGGGTGTGCTGTCATTAACAAATATAGTTGATTGGTAATGCCCAGTGTTTTACTTCTTGTTGCCCTGTGACAATAGCATAGAATTTACAAAATTGTGAGTTAATTTTGGGCTAAACCCCTCTCGATGTGGTACAGTGAGGACATGTTTCTTAAAATGGAAAACAAGTGATAGACAGGGGCTTCATTACAATGTTCTGGATGCATAAAACCAGCTAATTACTGTTGGTAATGGTGATCAGAAAACAATTGGCCTCAATTGTATAGCTGACTTTGTTGTATTATTTAAAAAAAACAAACACATGGAAATATGTTTTAAGTGTCAAGTCCCAAGTGACAGCATGGATAAATAGAAGTGACTATTTCACTGCCCAGCAAAAACAACACTGAAATGAAAATGAGTTTCAGGTTGAATCTTTCTGCTTTTTGAATTTAATAATACATTTCGCTTTTGGGTGTAATTCTCGGCATGCCTCCTTCAGTTTATTTTTTAGGCCTTGGAATGTTCTTGTTGTTGTCACCCTCAGGGTTGAAAGACTCGGTCCTGACCTATAGAGTTAATACAAAATAGATTGATTGTACTGATGCTGCACTAACAAACCCAAAATACACACAGCTGTTAATGCAGCTCATAGATTTCTCCAAGTCTTGTATTATTGAAAGTATCACTACAGTTGCAGTTTTTGCAGTAGATTGTTTGACAAAGCCACTTTCAATTGCGATCATTTTTTTTTATCGTGGTTCTCTTTGCTGTCAGTTAAGGTCACCTCTGTAGCAAAACAGCACAAGAGCTCAGCACAATTCATAGCACAATGCAAACAGCCATGACTTTTGGGCAGATTTTTTATTATTCTATAGATTAATAAGGGTGGTTCATGGTAGTGAGGTACTGTGGCAAAGTGGTTTGCAGTGCGCAGGTGCAGTGGTGATGTGGTGCTCAGGACATACAGACACACGACAGTTCACGGTAAAACAACTCTTTATTTAAATTGGTTGCATGCTGGCAACACTTAAATAATAAGCACGGGCTCTACACAGCAATGTGTATCGCTCTGTGCAAAACAATGGGTTCAATCCCGAAATAGTACGACATGGTTTATAACACACACAAACACAACACGGTCACAAGTCCACAGTGAGTGCTGTTAGTGTAGGTGGTGAAATACAGGTAATGTGCACAGGAGCGATGTGAAGTCCGGGTTTGGAAACTGGCCCCTTAGCAACAGCTCCCAGATTGTTTAGCCGTCTAACAATGACAAATACAACAATTACTAGACAGGACAAAACAAACAAAACACTCACGGTTAGTACACAGGTCTTTCTTCGTAGGTCTTTGTATAACCATAACACAAGGAACAGATTGCTCGGCCACATCTCCTGATATACCTTCAGTCACGTCCCCTTTGGTAGCGAGTGCAATCACGTCTCCTCCAATCCATGACAGACACATTGCCTACCGCAGGAAGGAGCTGACTTCTAGTATTGTGGCTTTGCCCCCTTTTTGGATGTCCGACTTCCGACTGACCCTGGAATTAACTGTCAAAATACCCAGTCCATGGCACACTGTTCCTGTTATACCGTATCCTCTCAGGTCGGAAGGGAATTTGTTCACTCGGATTCATTCGTTGTCTGTCACAGGTACACTTTACTTGTGTAGTAAAGTTACAATGCACTAGATATTCTATCCACAATACCTAAATAATGCTCATTCAGTATGCGTTTGAACCATGTGATTGCTATTCACTTCATAAACAATCATGTTTAAGGATGACCAATTCTTAATTTGGTCACTTAGAAGAGTATGCCTAGAACACTGCATTTTGTTTTGGTCCTTGCAAATTTTCATCTAGTCATGAGCATATAATAATCAGTTATAATGGTTCAAGAAAGAAACTAGACAATTAAAAACTCTGTCGCTATAACATTCTACAGTCAATTGACTGTGATCAGCTTTGAAATGAATCTTGTTATTGTAAACCTGTGTTTGATAAACAAGCTGAACGCTCTAGTAGCTGCCTGGAACCAGCATGACTATGACCACAAAACTGTCTGGGAAATCATATGGCTCTGTGTCAAACACCTTCCCTGCCTGGATGGCAGCAGAGATGAGGGGAAGTGTTGTCAGAAGAAGCTATTATTTGGACTGGATGCACGTCATCTGGTGTGGACCATCCAAAACAGGCAAACCACCCAAATGTAACCATCAAAGACATCAGAAAAACAAAAAAAGCAAACAATATTCAGAATAGCTGCACAATTACTGCAGTTTTGTGCAATCTGATGCATTTGCATCTAATTTTACGGATTACTTGTTCCTGTAATTAAGTGGAATAATATGTAAAAAATTACTGAAAATTTAAGGTCTACCTCAGAGGATAGGATCTATCCATGTTTAATCATTTTAAATATAGTATTACTATAAACCATGTTGCATGTTATTCATAAAAAATGCTGAATGTCTAAAGTTACATTGGGGAGATGAATCACTGAATACAAACATTGATCTCTGTGATGGATGGAAATTGCATTTTATTATGTACGCAAACAAAATAAGCTTCATGACAATAAATGTAAAAAAAAAAAACCTGTGGAAAACTCTATATTCACTTGCAGTATGTCCTTTAGCTAAGGCATACCGGTGTGTATTTCATTCAACATGGCTTATAGTAATAATATGTTTAAAATGATTAAACATGGATAGATCCTATCCTCTGAGGTACAACAAATAATTGAAAAGATTGTTCTGGTGGAGTCAAAAATCCCTGGATTTAGGAGTTGCAGTGCTTACAACAGCAAATCTATTAGGTTTTATATATAGTTACACATATCATCAATGATTAATTCTGCTGACTAAACTAACTCATCAACATACCCGGCTTATTCATATTCACAAACTTGAAAAACTTGCTGACGACAAACAGATGGGTGGAGTGGCCGACATCTATGCAGTAGCCCAGGAAATCTAAAGGATTTCTACTGCATCCGATCTGGCCATAAACATGACACATTAACTTTAATGTACATTAAAAGCGTTGAAAGCTGGTCACAAAAAATACGCAAATACCAAAAGCCTTGGCTGACAGCGACCAGACAGTGTGGTGAGGCAATTAAAAAAATAAATAAATAAAATGCTTGTAGCTGTATCAACAAAGTGTAGACTACAAATCAAGCAAAGTTATGATGAGGTTTTATAATGCCCTGTTGAGAGTGTACCTAGCATACTAGACTATTCCCAGGGTTAAAAGGTATAAGTTATGAAGATACAGTAAGTTGAGGGAACTGAATCTATTTAGTCTAGAACAACAAATGGTTTGGGGATACAGAGTTGCATTTCATTCTAAAAAGAGTTGACAAATTTAAAAATTAAATAGTGTCTTTTTCAAGCACAGCACAGAGACCAGGAATAGTGTTAGAAATTGAGTGGAGACAAACTAAGACAGAGGGTAGAATACTCTTATTTACACACATAGTGTACACAGAGTATCATTGTTGCTACTTAATCATTGTCAGTGTCTCCCACCTGGGACTGAACCCACGACCCTCCGGTCAAGAGTCCAGAGCCCTAACCACTACTCCACACTGCTGTATGCACATTAAACTTTTACAATATTTTTAGAAAACAGGTTTTGCAGACCTGATCAGCACCAGACAGTGGCTCGCCTATGGAATAAAGACAGAGACTGCTTTTTGACAACAAAAAAAGCCGCCTTAATTTTTTTTTATTTTTAACATACAAATCACTGGAATTGTTTTTGCAAGGCATGCTGCTGTGGCATTTAAAATTGCACTGAGCTCCCTTATGCACACAGAAGCGCTTCTTTGCTTGTTAAAAGTGAAGCCTTGCATAGCCCCAGAAGTAGCTGCTGCTGCTGTACGAAGAGAAAGTTTTGTTCTTTAATAATTTGTCAATATTCAAAAATTGCGAAATGGTTATTTGTCGGTCATTAACCGAATCCTGACTAGTGTAACATATATATTATATATGTATGTGTGTAATAGGTTTATAATAAATATATATGTAGTCAAAACATGTTTATCACATGATACAAGGATAGTACACAGCGCTTTCTTATGGAATGTTGTTTTTTTTTATTATTATTTGTGTAACGCTATGTCTGGTGGACAAATGAGGCAGGCCGCACTTTCAGTGTTTTAATGCAACCTAAAAACTTAGTGGAAATCCAGTTTAAGAAAGCTGTACGATATAAGTAAGTCGCACAAGACCAAATTGCAACTCAGACACAAACATTTAAATATACCCTCCCGCATTTTAATATTAATTACGTTATTTGCATTTGGAACGAGAATTTCTCAGGCTAAAAGAAAACGACACCCAGCCTGAAAGTACTACCAAAACAGTGAGAAAAAGGTGTAAGGCTTGTTTACTTCTTAAAAATAGTGTGTCAGTCTTTTTCAGGTAATCTTCAATCAAAACAGTTTAATTCAAGAACAAAGCAAATCCAAAGACAGTGTAAAATGCAGTCAGATGCAGAAGCTGCAGATACAATCTTGAACAAACAAAGCTGGAGGTCAAAACCTACAGGTCTCGGGAAGGTAGTAGGATTCCAAAACAACTCAGAATAGTGCACTCCAGTTTACAAACATTAATATACAGGCCAGGTTACACACCCCAGGTAATGGCAATCTTCTACTCCCACCAATAACAGAGTTAGCCCCCCCTTTCTTGGAGGTGCGCCAGCCGGTGCCCCGTGACGACACCTTTACCCAAAGCTTTGTGAGTTGGAACCAGTTTCAGTTGGCTTGATTGTGGTTCGTACCTGTGATTAAAATCAGCATTTTAAGTAGAAACAACAATTTATAAACAACGGTCATGTGCCCGAGATCAAAAGGGCTCTTTGAACCATAAAATAACCAGTCAGGTATGCAGGCACATTTTGCTGGGTGCAAATTTATATAGCTGCAAGGACACAGCCTCAATGATTTCTCACTTAACTGCCATTTAAAGGGGTATAAAATCTTACAAATGTGAGACTTATTTTTATTTTTCCATGGAAATTGCCTCCATTGACAGGGCGACATTTTAAATCTTTATGTTCTTCTTTTGTGTTCTGTCTGTGTAGGTTAAATCCCTGAATGTAATGTGAACTGTTTTAAAGACCTTATAGAAACATGCAGTGACCGAACATTAATTACAGAACAAATGTTGTATAACTGAATAACCGTACATATAAGATTTCCATTTAGATTTTTACTCCATGGAGTAAATTATGAATTTTCCCAGGTGATTTACAGTTTCTTCATCTGTTTTGGTGCATCTTAACATCAGAAAATGTAATAACCTTCATACTGTAATCTTGATTGTCAGCATGTTTTCTAATATCTTTAAAAGCTTTATAAAACATAGGTCACCTAGTAACTCAAGCTAATGGACTGGGCACTGATTTGTTTTCAAATTTTTGTTTACAGTACAGAAAGAAAAAATACCACTCTGTATGTTATCAGATAATAGGATACAGTTGCCTGTGTCATTAACTACATTCTTTGTTCACCCAAGAAGCCTTTCATAATACATGTGGTGTTCCGTATTTTTTTAAATTTTTTTGCCTGTGAAGTGAGTTTGGGATTATTTAATCTTTGGCAAGGCTTTGGTGGCAGATACTGTGATAGATAAGGTTCAATGAGAAACTTACTATAAAAGGTTTTTGGGTAAAACCTTAATTCTCTACTGCATCTTGTTAACTTTAACTTGAACAATTGGGAGAGCTAAACAAATCAATATACCACAATGTAGGGATCTGGTTTCTCTAATGATCAGTCTTCTAAAAATTATTATTTTTCTGCAGTTTGATTTCTGATTAGCATATACCCCTACATTGTTTGGTATCTATTATGTAATAATATTAAGACGTTTAAAAAAAAAAAAAAAAAGGATTTTCTGTAAGTAGTCCTGTAAACCCCCTTCAGAGCTGTCAAACTGGGCAGCTAAAAAATATCACCCCCTGAAAAGAAAACTAATTGGTGTTTCCTCCCCAAAGCAATGAATCATGTTTCCTTGTTGTGTCCCCAGGATGCAAAGCTCCGAGAGTTGCTGGAAGGGAACCTGGGGGGGCGGCTGGAAAACAAAATGCTCACTGTGGTCTACGGCCCTGACTTGGTTAATATCACCTACCTAAACTTTGTAGCATTTCAAGAGGACATTGCAAAGGTACTGTGTTTCTTGTATAGGAAATGTAACTGCATGTAAATAAAATACAACATCTATCTGTTGATATGAATAGTTGGTGTGAATGTCGTCTTTTCTGAAAAGAAGAAATAAAACAAGGTTAATCTAAAAAATCAGTTTTTACTATTGGGAAATATACTGTATATAGTGCGATACAAAGATTGATTATAGCCTTGGGATTCTTTGTTTTATCTCTTGTTTTGTTAGGAAGGCCATGTAACCATTTTTAGATTGTGTTGATGCACCTCTACTGACAGAAAGAGGGTGATATCTGAACATAAGCTATTCTGTCACGCAGGGTATTCTGAGCATGAGCAGTTGTTCCTTAACAGTAACAAAATGGTGGCCAAAACCTTTCTTGTGCTCATGGAGGAAAATCTAAATAAAATCTAAAAAACAAAAAACCTTTCTTGTGCTCATGGAGGAAAATCTAAATAAAATCTAAAAAACAAAAAACCTTTCTTGTGCTCATGGAGGAAAATCTAAATAAAATCTAAATAAAAGCAACTTAAAAATACAATATCTCCTTACTTTCTTTACTCTTTTTATGCAGACATAGCTTTTTTTTCATGAAATTCATGATCATATCTAACATTTGCATCGCAGAAACACTGTATTTAAATGGAAAATTAAACATAAAAGGCTATTTTTAAATATACAGCACGACTACAAATAGTGAAAAAATATAATAAAATACACATTTCAAAAGAAATGGGTATGTACATATACCCATTTACAGGTGTAAATGGGTATATGTACATACAAAACTATAAAAATGAAATCCTTGTTTCTAATACTACATAAAAAGAAAATATAACACTACGTCTGGTATGACGGCTGCATTGTACTCTATGGAGGAGCGCACGCGTCTGCCAGGTGACTGTAGCTGCATTCAGAATCTGTGTTGTAAACACAGACGCAGTTCCATTGAACACTATTGTGTAAACACGTGTAAACTGGTACATACAAACCTGTAAAACCAAAATGTTTTTTTTTTCTAATAGTAATATAAAAAAAATAATATATAACATACGTTTCTGTAACAGGGCGAGCAGCCCTGTACGTATTATTTTTTTATTTATTTTTAGAATGGGGTCTCCCCCTCCTCCCCTGTGCAGTGTTATTTTGTATTTGCTTTGTGTTTTATGATTTAGTTGTATTTATTGACGGCGAAGCGCCGTGTGTTTATTATTGTTTTTATTTTTAAAAACGTGTTCTGAAATAAATTAAAAACCTCGTGCAGGGGCTCCCGAGTGGCACATCCAGTAAAAGCACTCGCTAGAGTGCAGGATGCGCTCTATAGCCTGGACGTCGCGAGTCCAGGCTATTCCACAGCCGACCGTGGACGGGAGTTTCCAGGGGGCGGCACTCAATTGGCCGAGCGTCGCCCGGGGGGAGGGAGGGTTAGGTCGGCCAGGGTGTCCTCGGCTCACCACGGACCAGTGACCCCTGTAGTCTGGCCGGGCGTCTGCGGGCTTGCCTGTAAGCTGCCCAGAGCTGCGTTGTCCTCCGACGCTGTAGCTCCGAGGCGGCTGCACGGTCAGTTCGCAGTGTGTAAAGAACCGGGCGGCTGACGGCACACGCTTCGGAGGACAGCGTGTGTTCATCTTCGCCCCTCCCGAGTCAGCGCAGGGGTGGTAGCGGTGAGCTGAGCATAATAAAATAATTGGGCATTTCAAATTGGGGAGAAAATAATAAAAACTAACTGGCAACGACTAAGTTATAGAAAAAAAAGAAAAAAAAACCTTGTGCAGAAAGTGGCCATCTCCCGAATTAATTAAGTGATTAATTTAATGCTAAATCGGGAGATGGTCACCTGCATAAAAGCCTGCAGCTCTCTACCCTCGGGATGGGGTCTATGAGAGGAGCGGAGAGAGCGAGGAGAGAGAAAACAAAACTTAAATACAGGAACAGTGACAGCAGTTGCCCAGCCTGACCTGTGTTGTTTTTATTATTTTGTGTTTGTGATTTGTTTTATTTAAAAAATTTATTTTGCTCTGCGAGCACAGTGTGTGTTTGTTTAAACTTTTTATTTATTTTTGTATTATTTAAATAAAACGGCGCTGCCGCGTCTTTTTGTTGGGAAACTGCAGTATTGGTGTCAGTGTTTTTTCAGTTCCTGCTTCTGGCCTGACGTCAGACGACTCAGCCACCCTGTCACACGTGGTGTCCTGCATGGGATCACCAGCGCCTCCTGGATGCAGGCAGAGTAGGATACTGTAGTTTTTTTTTTTCAATTTTGTTTTTTTATTACGTGTGGAGAAAAGAAGAGTGAGGAAGGGGAAGAAGGAGGATGAGAGGAAAGAGTAGGATGAGAAGGAGACAGCAGCCGCTGCAGCAGCCGCAGCAAGTCTGCCTTACCTGCCTGTGGGGGGAGGAGTGGTGCTTTAATTGTGGGGAGCCATGGCACGTTTCCCCTGGCACCTTCCCCATATGGCAGGAGGAAGAGATGCAGACAGAGGTGAGGAGGAGGCAGAGAGTAAAGAAGGAACGTGAGGAAGAGGAGTGGTGCACCAACTGCATGCGGTACTGGCATGAGGAGCACCACTGCCTGGAGGTCTTCCAGGACACAGACCTGGAGTGGGAGGAGTCTGAACATCCTGCGCCTGAGTGGGAGGAGCCCGAACGTCCTGCGCCTGAGTTGGAGGAGCCCGAACATCCACAGCCCAAGAGGGTGGAGTCGGTGTGTCCACAGCCCAAGAGGGTGGAGTCGGTGCGTCCACAGCCCAAGAGGGGGGAGTCGGTGCGTCCACAGCCCAAGAGGGGGGAGTCGGTGCATCCACAGCCCAAGAGGGGGAAGTCGGTGCGTCCACAGCCTAAGAGGGGGGAGTCGGTGCGTCCACAGCCCAAGAGGGGGGAGTCGGTGCGTCCACAACCCAAGAGGGGGGAGTCGGTGCGTCCACAGCCCAAGAGGGGGAAGTCGGTGCATCCACAACCCAAGAGGGGGAAGGCCGAACGTCCACAGCCCAGGTGTCCGCCAGCAGAGGGAAGTACCTGCTGGTTCCACCTCCACCTCCGTGGGAGGACTGTGTGTCGCTCCCACCTCCACCAGCAGAGGGAGAGTTCCTGCTGGTTCCGCCTCCACCTCCGTGGGAGGACTGTGTGTCGCTCCCACCTCCGCCAGCAGAGGGAGAATACCTGCTGGTGCCACCTCCACCGCCGTGGGAGGACTGTTGGTCGCTCCCACTTCCACCAGCAGAGGGAGAGTACCTGCTGGTGCCACCACCACCCGAGAGAGAGGAACAGGAGCCGCCTCTCTCTTCAGGACAGGATGGACCGGGACAAGATCCGGAGGGTCCGTTGCCGCCCTGTCGTCCATCGCCTGGGGATGCCAGTTGCCAGTTCACCATCGCCTGGGGATGCCAGTTCCCCATCGCCTGGGAATGCCTGCCTCGCACCGCCCAGGGATGCCTGCCTCGCACCGCCCAGGGATGCCTGCCTCGCACCGCCCAGGGTGGCCTGCCTTGCACCGCCTGAGGATACTTGCCTCGCACCACCCAGGATGCCAAGCCTGCTCCGCTCAGGGATGCTACGCATGGATTGCCTGGGGTTGTCTGCTGCTCTGCATAGCCTGGGGCTGCCTGCTGCTCCGCATCGCCTGGGGTGGCCTGCTGCTCCGCATCGCCTGGGGCGGCCTGTTGCTCCGCATCGCCTGGGGCTGCCTGTTGCGCCGCACAGGGTACAGGGTACGAGGGAGAAGTGGAGCTCCCGCTGCCGCCTCCATGGCCAGGGGCTCCCCTCCCGAGTTCGCCTCCGGAGGGTCCGCTGCTGCTGCTGCCGTCGCCTCCCGAGGGTCCTGCTTCGCCTGGGGTCATCGAGGGTCCTGCTTCGCCGGGGGTTGTCGAGGGTCCTGCTTCACCTGGAGTGCCAGGAGGCTCTGCTTCGCCCCCAAAATTTCCTTGGCCGGAGGAGCCGGCCTATGCGCGGTCCACCAGGACGCTAGAGCTGTTTGGGTGGGAGGAGGACATCCCGTCGTGGCCGCTCCCGGAGACACCTTGCTTCCCCTGTTCCTGGGCCGGGACTATTAGCCAGGACTTTGGGACTAAGGAGGGAGGTGGCCTTTGGGCCATGTGTGCTGCGCACAAGGGGGGGGGGGGGGATATGTAACAGGGCAAGCAGCCCTGTACGTATTATTTATTTATTTATTTTTAGAACGTGATCTCCCCCTCCGCCCCTGTGCAGTGTTATTATGTATTTGCCTTGTGTTTTATGATTTAGTTGTATTTATTGATGGCGAGGTGCTGTGTGTTTATTATTGTTTTTATTTTTTAAAACGTGTTCTGATATAAATTTAAAACCTTGTGCAGAAGGTGGCCATCTCCCGAATTAATTAAGTGATTAATTTATTGCTAAATCGGGAGATGGTCACCTGCATAAAAGCCTGCAGCTCTCTACCCTTGGGGTGGGGTCTATGAGAGGAGCGGAGAGAGTGAGGAGAGTGAAAACGAAACTTGGTTAAATGCAGGTACAGTGACAGCAGTTGCCCAGCCTGACCTGTGTTGTTTTTATGATTTTGTGTTTGTGATTTGTTTTATTTAAAAAATTTATTTTGCTCTGCGAGCACAGTGTGTGTTTGTTTAAACTTTTTATTTATTTTTGTATTACTTAATTAAAACGGCGCCGGTGCGTCTTTTTGTTGGGAAACTGCAGTATTGGTGTCAGTGTTTTTTCAGTTCCTGCTTCTGGCCTGACGTCAGACGACTCAGCCACCCTTTCACAGTTTCATATTAGGCACATAAGTTGTTATCCTACCTGTCATTTCAGTTTGCTGTATGCATCCGAGTGCAGCTTGCCGTATTCCAATCAAAATGACTGCTTTCAAGATTAAATTGTTGTTGTCTCCAGGTACATTGAAAAATAAGCAACTAGGCTTTCCCTGAGTTTGCATCTTGATAAATCCACAATCATAGCAATCTCTGTCTCGTAGTCAGTCTACAAACGAAGAAAGGCTTGAAAAAAAAAACGTGCTAGGAGGAGGAGGCGTGTCTTGTTTGCTGCATTTACAAAAAAACAGAATATCTTACATTATATTAAAAAAAAGACATGTATTGTAATGCATGGGTCACATTGACCCACGTGGCAGTTCTAGGTAGAACTGTTTATAACTTTATAATTTTTGCGATTCTGACTATCAAACGTAGTCTGGATATTTAATTGATATATTTAGGAAAAGTGACACACAGACACACACATACGATTTACAGTGGAAGAGTAATTAACATTTTAAATGCAAAATAGGCCACATTGACCCGGATGGTGGTTCTAGTGTTAATTTAACCATGGAGACTTTTCAAGTTCTAACTAGTTTTATCTTCTTCCAAACACATTGTATATTTTGTTGTAATGTTGTATTACTCTAATGCTGTGAATTAGTTATGCTAAAGATCCTGGCATATAATCCAAAATGTGCAGTAGGAGAGTGCCAGTCCTATACAAAGATATTATACAGGCGTCTTTGGTCATTTCCCATTCTATTATTTCCCTGGAAGTAGTCCAGCATTTCAAAAGGTTTGATGTTGTAAAATGTTTGCTTAAGTAAACTTTTGTTCATGTTAATTCAGGAGTGGGCAGATGAGCTATTCACTCTGGCAACAAACCTGTTGGCACAGAATATGTTCAGGGAAGCCTCTCTAGAAAAAGCGTAAGTAAAAAAATACTTCATATAAAAATAAATAGAAGCTACAATCATTTTATATTAAGTTTTAAAGGGCATTTGTTATATTGCTGCCTTCAGATATAGTTTTATGCAACATTGTAAAAGGCATGTTATGTGATAATAATTGTGTATGGTATACCCTTTTTTTGCAAAGCATACAGTTAAATAATATTTGTCCATTCAAAGGGATTCCTTTAGCAATTCAGTGAGACTGAATAATTTCTGAACAATTCCAATGCACATTATTTAAGTAAAATTGTAAATATGGGCCACTCACTAAATGTATTTCATTGATTATATTTGACAACTGATGATTAGTGTTATGAGTGCTAATTAAATTGCCTAAAGGTCCTATATGAAAACTCATTATTCATAAATGAAGTCAAGCTTTATGTATCTAATTGACTTATTTTGAAAGTGTTACCCAAAATTTCAAATTATACTCCACTACCAAACAGTACGGTCCATTGTAATGATCTAAATATATACTACTGCCTTGTAACAACATGAATCTATCTGGTGTTTTCCCTTGGTGGTGATGTATTGACGTCGCTAAATACAATAAAATACAGTGGAAAGATGTCCAAGTTCGTCACAGTGGTCAAAGGATAGCCATATCATCCCTGCAAATACAGGCACTCCTAAAACCTCTTGACTTCTCACTTAATTCCCGTTATACATTCTTGTATTAGTAATTTAAAATGCAATCCGCTAATTAGTATTATCAGTAACATACTGTATGCTCACCATTGAATTTGAAATGTGTGACACATTACACATGTATTAATAATAAACCGTTTAATTGATATTAATGAGTCATTTATAGCATGACCTACCACTCCGATGACAGAATGTTGTTGCTGTGTTATTTTTAACTTTTTATGGTCCTATCTTTTTCAGCCTATTTGTCAGATGTAAGTCTGTTTATCACAGGGGATATGACCCCAGGGTTCTGCCCTGGACTGTCTTTATCTAGAGGAGTGGGTGGTGACTGACTTAAAATAATGATTTAACTAGAATAATTAAGTGAGATTATATTAATGGTAAACCATATCTTATTTAGAAATGTTTTTTTTTTTCTACTGACAGATACACGAAACTTAAATTGCAGCTAAATCCAGAAGGACGAATTCCATTAAAAAAGTAAGTTTTCAAGTAAAAGTTAAAAAGTTTTGGTTCTTTACTTGTAAATTGCAATTATACTTATGTATCAGCCTCTTCTCACGTTGATTTAGCATTCACATAACTGTTTTCATCTCTGAGCAGATAGTAACTGAACTAGTAAAGAAAAAAACTAAAAATAGAACGACAGCGCGTTAAAGCAATGCAGAAATAAAATAAATATACATCTACAGGGTAACCCTTTTTATAAGCATCCATTTTAGAAGATGTTTAGCTAAATATTAAAAAAAACAGAACTGCACTCTAGGTTAAACTGTGTGGAAACAATGCTGATAGAAGTATTGAACACAGGGAAGATAAATGTAAAACTAAACCGATGTGGTTCTTGTCAAATTCCATTAGCAATGTTATATTATTTTGAAAAGCATCCATGAATCCCATGACGTTATATGGTACCACCACAAATTTAAAAGATAATCATAAAATCAATAGGCAGCCTGTTTATTAACCTATAATGTAAAGTTTTGATTGGCATTGTTAATCTTTTTTTTTTTTTTACGGTTTAAATTATTTGTCTACATTCTAAGAACTGATGACCAGCTTATTGTGGTCACTTGCACTACCTTAGAAAAGTGAAATGTTTTGTTTCACTGTGTAATATATCCTGTTTATCTTTAGTTAAACACACTGAAAGGTAATCATATTTCAGTAGGTAATTTAACATGGTTGACAAATAGGCTATGTCTGATTTTAATGTGACTTGAATAAATGCAAATAAATGTTATCTTCACTATTCACAGTCTGTGTTAAGTGGTGTAAATGGCAAACATGGAACTAAAGTTGCATAACTCTAAAGTATCAGGTACCTAGTTAAGAGAGTAAACCTCTTAACTCCCACCATAATTAGATAATCAGAAACTGGCCATGTGTTTTTCTTGGTTTCAAAAACAGTGCTGTTTCCCAAAATAATTAACCAATGTAAATACAGAAAGTCATAATACTGCAACAGTGCATTTGGATTTGGATTTATACATATATATATTTTTATTTATTATGTTATTTGTTTATGCTGTCTGATTCTAGTCTGTGTGGCTTAAAAGTAATGGACCATAAAGCAATTGAATGTCAATATTTGCAGTACAATTGCCACATTACCACAGACAAACTGCTTACATGCTGCTGGAAAACATATTGAACAGTTGTGCTAACAGTGAGTGCTGTTGTTTGTGTGACTTCCTAATAACACTGTATCATAGCACACTGACATCACACTGACTTTTTTTTTGTTGTTGTTCTGAGGATATCATTAAACACAGGTTACGTCAGTGTTAAAGAACAAAAGACTGAACCTAGTTCTACCCCTCATTTGCCATATAAAAACGTAATGTATGATACTTTGTCCTGGATGTTAACACTCGATTGAGTTTACATGGAAGTAATGTTATTCATGTATTCTGCTCACCCCCATGTTTCTCTATAAGCAAATTGTATATTGCCTTAATAAACCTGCCTACATTTAGTTTTGTTTTAAGTAAAACATACCACACCTTTAGTGGATTCTTTTGAACCTACTAATGTAGGAAATGTCACTTTGCAATTGCCGCACAGTATAATGTTAGCATAATCAAGGGAATTCAAACTAAATTCAAACATCATAAGACCTGCTTTAATTCCTGTCTACTGTAAATAAATAAAAAAACTTTGGCACATTACAAGATTTATAATACTGTATATCCCTCAACAAACTTATGTTGCAATTATGTGTCCTTTCATGAGAGTATTTGTATCAAACATTGTTTATTTTTTTAAAAAGCAGTTCAGTGTTTTTTTTATTGTTTATTTTCCATCATAGCATCTTTCGGATGTTTTCAGCAGACAGAAAGCGAGTGGAAACAGCGTTAGAGTCCTGTGGCCTTCCTTCTGGCAGGGTAAGGACTCGTTATTATTGTGTTTCCATCCTTCTGTTCTTTTATCTTTGCCCTGTCTTTGTAACATCCCAGGAAAGCAAACTACCAAAGTTATGCACATTACTGTGACCTTGGCAGTAATTACACACATCTGCCAAACTTCATTCCATTTTACCACACTGGCACTAACTGGAAGTACTGGAAAATGTGACTAAGTTGTTTGATATTAAATGTACCCATTAAAACCATCATGCATAACCTACCCATAAGTATATTTATATAAGAGTTATCTATTGAGTCTGCTATATGAATACTTGTTGTGCTTTTGGATAGCCGTCATAAATGTCACTTAAACCAACAGTATTTATTTTCAGATGAGTGAACAGGTGTTATTAAAACATTGAATTCAGATAAAGAATTCCAGTGAACACTGCATGCGTGATTACTTTCCTTACCAAATCGATCACATATTCTATCTCTTTCTAAAAATAGAACAATATGGCAGTAGTTATTTAGAGTACTCGACTTTACTTTCCTACTTTGTCTCTGATTAAATAAAGATTGACAAGCAGATGCCTCTTTTTAGTGAAACATCAATACATGTACACCAGAGAGCATGGATTAATTACTGTTCTTACTTGGAGGCTGTATGCACATTTATTAATACTATGCAAGCACGTCCTAACATGTATTGCAGATGGACTGAAAAATATGGTTAAATGTTCATTGTTCACCCAATTATTTAATTACAGCAGGCCTTTGTTTTGTTGTCAGCTCCAGGTTCTGTAAGTCATTTTAGAAAGGTAATTCTCCCTCTGCAGTCACATGAAATAATGCTTACATTTTAATGTCAATGCAAATAAAAAGCAGATCAGAACTCATCTCCTCGTGGGCTGTTCTTGGTCTTTAGTCGTTCAGCATTGAAACTTGAAATTAAATGTTTACGTACGGATGTGATTTTTGGACACTAAGACAAAAATGAACGTACTGGCAATTCTTCACTTGAATAGAAATATCTGTGTGGATGTGTTTTTTCACAAGAATTGGTTCTTTTGGCTCTCTTTGCCTTTTAGTCAAGTACATTTAGATTTGTGAATTATTCAGGCTCAGTGTCAAAAAATATGCAAACAAACTTTGTGGTGACAGTAAAGGCAGTGAGCATAATTGCATTGCAATATATTTTATTAATCCTACAGTATAGTAAAAAGAAGTGTCACCTAAAATAACTCAAGTGCTTTGCATATTATTGGATATGTAACAGCAACCGTTGTACCCTAATTGTAAAGTCATCCTCTTGCTGAATGTTGACCAGACTGTGGAGAAGCTAATTTCAATATAAACTTCAACATTCTTCAAAGGAAACATTCATAACATAATTAATCTACATTTGGTAACTACTGTAAGATGATCTGAATGAACGAAAAACATAAGAAGCAAATGTGTGACACTGTCATAACTCTTACTGTTTGTTTTTAAAATAACACAGAGCAATATGTATTTTCCTGTGTTTTCTGAATGACATAGAACATCTGTAATGGGGTGTGTGATATGGCTATAAACTGTTTTTATTTCATTTTATCTGTGCTTTTCAAGGATGGATAAAAATTCTGATAACATTTTGATATATTTAAAGTCAAGCATTAATATTCTCCACTACAAACGTCAAGAAAACAAACAAACAAAAACAAAAAAAAACCTCTCCTGAACAAATCATACCAGTTAATATTTGGTTTGCCCTTTATAATTGTTATGTGACTTATTTCCACATAATATACTGAAGCTATTTAATTAGTTATTGTAGGATTTACTTTTTACAATTTTACTTGGTGTTGAAAGTGTTAAATATTTCTGCTTTAAATTCAGAGGGTTGTTATCTCTCTGCTGCTTTTATGGAGAAATGACGTCTTGCAGATGTGTTGCTGCAGCCGCAGTATCTACCTCTGATGTCTTTAGTGTAGGGCATGGCACCCAGCATGGGTAATTCAATCACTGATAAAAGGGGCTTAACTGTATATTACAGGTCTCAGTGCAGTAC
Source organism: Acipenser ruthenus (assembly GCF_902713425.1). NCBI lineage: Eukaryota > Metazoa > Chordata > Actinopteri > Acipenseriformes > Acipenseridae > Acipenser > Acipenser ruthenus. The sequence goes on along the minus strand of NC_081193.1, from coordinate 44,435,811 downwards.
TGAAAAATGTATGTTTTTCTTTACAGAATGATTCCGTTCCTCAAGAAGACTTCACCCCTGAAGTATATCGAGTATTTCTAAACAATATATGCCCTCGGACAGAAATTGACAAAATATTTTCTGAAATGTAAGAATATGCTGTGTTTTTGTTTTTCTATGAAAAAAATGAAGGTCATTCTGAATTAAACACTTTATTGGTAATTGAAAGACAGCTTTTATGAAAATGAATGCAATAAAATTAGTCTCAAGCCCATGAGGATCAATGAATGGTAGTGTGGTCCCCTAAGCATGCCTTTATTTCTTTAACAATATGGCTTTCTCTTCTGAGGAAAGATTTATTTCATTTAAAGCATCATCTAACTACACAAGTGGTGGAAAAGAGCTGGAACTAACTTTTCATGTAAATGGAGGTTTTTGGAAAATGTCATCAGTATTAAAAGATGTCAAATTAAAGCAATCGTCCAAGATACCATGATGATTTTTGAAGTTTCTTAATTACTTTAAATCCTTTGTGCATAGCAATACTTCCAGCAGAACTCTAGCGTTTTCATCTTAAGAGACTGTCTTAATGTGAAACTCATAATAACTCATTTCATTTCCCTAGTGGAGCCAAGAGCAAGCCTTACCTTTCAATTGATCAGATGACAGAATTCATAAACACAAAACAGCGGGACCCACGACTGAATGAAATACTCTACCCACCCCTCAAGCAGGAACAAGTTCATCAGCTCATAGAGAAATATGAACCAAATATCAACTTGGCAAAAAAAGGTTAGTATTTTGCATGTCTGTGTAAAAAAAGATGAAAAAAAACCCTACCCTTCCTTGGTAAAGCATAAAATCAAGTTATTAATTTATTCTAAAAGGTTTATTTACATGGCAGACAGAGTGAGCAATTCTCTGTAGATTATTTTGAAACATTGGTTTGTCCCCAGGCACCAGGTGTTGCAATTTCTTGGAAAACACAATCTGGAGAAAAATCTGAATAGACAGCTGGAGCTGAAGACTTGCTAACCAGCTTGAAATAATGAATATCTGGGGTAGTACTGAAATAATAATGTAATGTCGATATCACCATAGTACACAACTAGGTCTACTTTTGTTTGATTTATTTTTGTTTTTCAAAATAAATCATTGTTTTTCTGTTGGTTATAGGCAAGTTTGTTTGAAAAATAACAAATAGCCTTACTAAAACTAAAATGCATTTTTGTTCAATATAATTCAACATATTAAAACCTGATTGTTTGTGAGACAGTAGACTATTGAATATTTCAAAATGATTGAATGGTAAATCTGGAGATTCAAGCTGAATATACCTGAACTACTGGATGTTTGTTATTTTTTAAAAAGCCCCCAGAGCCTGAATTTTACTTTGATGGCTTTAAACCATTACACACCCATAAAAAAATCAATTCCAAGAGAAGAAATGTGATATTATTATATACTTGTGCTTTCTGAAAAGCTAAGCCATCACAGCGCTTTGATGACTCTGCATGGTCATTTCCTTGTAACCACCGCGTACAAGTACAAAGAAGGGATGAGGATCCTGCTGTGACATTTTAAAGGATTGAGAGCAGTCAAATGTTATTAAAGACTATAAACTTTCAGCCAAATTTAACTTATAGTACAGGGACAGCATACAGTCTCTCACTTGTTTCTCCCACAGTACCACATACTGCCTTTTTTGCTTGACTTAAATAGTGTTGAAAGTATAAATAGGTTATGACATTAGAATAGCTAGATTCAGTTTTAAATACCATTATAAACACACACTTTACAGTGTGCTAGTCAGGCATTAGCAAACTGGCAGGTCATTATACTAGTTTCCACCTCTTCTCTGCTTTCTTTGTACCCCTGACATTCGAAGCTTTTAGCCTTCAGAAAATCCAATTATTAAAGCTAGTAAGCTCCTCCCAGTTAAACTGTATTGCTCGTGCATATTGTAACCTGTTGGCTGAAAGTAGCCAGAGTACTGTAGCCAAGACATTTTGAAGTACATACAAAGAAACATGTTCTGAGAGCAATAAAACATTTATTACAGTGTAAAACCAGCACAAGTCCACTGTAGGAAAATGATTGCTTAGAGTAGTTTCCTGCCTGTTTTATACTGGTAAAATGATGGTATTACTGTGCACAAGCTTCAAAATAGGGCATTGCATTACAAAATGTTTAGTACAGTATGTATGCATTTATTTATTGCAAAGGGCTTCTTTTTTATATTTGCAGTAGCTTCAGTATTTTTTATAACCTCGCTTATAAAACAACTCAACTATGAAGCACTATTGTTTTATGAGTCAAATGGCAATAATTTAAAACGTTGAATAAATGGTGTCACATTAAAAAATACCAAATAAACCCCTCAATCACTATGCTTATTTTGCCAGTTTGGTCAAAGAACTTGCCAGGGCTACTTCCAACAAGATATTAACTTGTAACTGTATTTGATAACCAACAAAACCATTACAGTTTAAAACCATGATTATGTGTTGTATAGAGGTGGAACCATCACTCCTCACATCCCCAGGATAACTAACCCCGTATCCCACATGGTCCTTTTATATACTCCTAACTCCACCTACTGAATCAGTGATACACCTGTTACTTGGTAACAGGTGTATCAGATAATGGCTGTATTCCGTAAGTAGAGTACTGAAGCTGATGTGTCGTTTACCTTCACCAAGATGGCCACCACAACCCGACCATAGATTTAAGGTGTGTTACATCTTGGAGAAAGGTATCAGGAGTCAGTGAGCACAGCGCCACCACCTATCGGGAGGCTGCACTTCACCAGTATTATCCTTTACCCTGTCACGTAAGGCAAAATAGATTAAGCCTATAAAATATAAATTGTTTAAACTATATAATACATTCTTTTACTTCAAAAAATAATCAGTACAAATATGATGCTTGTATCTTGTCGAAATAAATACATTACCTGTGCTACAGAATGTCCTTAGCAAATTCCATTACAGCTGGCTAAGCAGTTCTCTAGATATTTGTAAAGATGTAGGTGAGACAGACAGGTAGTAGGACTGACAGACAGCTTCCCTTGTGCTAAAGAATGCCCTTAGCTTATCACATTTCAAACATTTCTCTAATATTTGCGAAACTGTAGTGTGACATAAATATGTGCATATGTATCTATGTACGCCACCTCCACTAAATCCCCAGGCGGGGGAATATTAACAGAGTGCGTGTCAGTAATCAAAAGCATGAAGAATTCTGAAATGAAATACACCCACCACCTACTTAAACATCAAATCTCCCACTAGAAAAGTTTGTCTTTTCTTAAGCTATCAAACTTTCTTTTGAATTGGCAGATGTAGATGCAGATGTCATATTCTGAAATGCTCACACCTACTCTAACTGTTCCTGTTCCTACCTTTCATACATCATCACCTACGGTATGCCCATCACATTAAATAACACTCTCTTAGTGTCTTTTTCAGCATCTTTGAATACTATACTGTCTTACAGTTGCATTGTTTTACCGCAGTAGAAGAAGTGACATTGATCATCATATCTGAAATTAATTAAATAATGGTATCATGTGTGGCACACTACTTTATTTAATTTAAAAGAAAAGGGGTTCTCCCCTTTCAAGAGCTACAAGCTTACCATACTGAGCTACTTCACCTTGTCAGAAAGACACATGCTTAACTCTAAGGAATAAAGTACAGATTTTTAACATGTGGTTTCAAATTCTATAGAGGACAGGAGCATATTAATCCAAATTAATGACCATAATTACACATCCGTCACTAGAGGAATGCCTTCTGTCTGGCTTGTCTCAATAAGCACAACACATATTTAGAATGTAATGATCTAGTCACTTTCACCAGAGCACTGCCTGTAAACAGCTGAGTTGTGTATATTAGCAATGTTAATTTTCATTTTCAAAGACTGAGCAAACCAGAGCAGCTGACCCACAGTTTGCAGACTTACGCCAGAGGTTTGTAGCAATTGAAAATGCTGATGCATGATACAGTTACAATACTGTAGATGCCTTTGGTTATTTTCTTTGATTAACAGATTTGCTAAGGTTACATATATTAGATGTCATGTTATTGTTTTCCTATCTCATTCCTGTTGATGTCATGTAGTTATCCCAGCATGAGTATTGCAAAGAAGATTAATGGCATGAAATAATGATGTCAAGAACAAATACTCTATCTAAGTCAGGGCTTTGGATCCCCTGATGAGTAATAGTTAAAGTCTAACCCATATCCACACTTGTGTATTTTACATCATGTCTGATGGGATGCTTTATAAAATAAATATGCATTTTGTCAATTATGTCATCATGTATTTATGAACTTTCTCTGAGATAAACAACTGAAGTGATAGAAAATAAATCTGCTATAACCAGTCCATTTCAGTTTTTTTAATGAATAATTAGTAAAGTATAACTTATACACAACTTTAAAAACACTCAACTGTCTCGTAGACAAATGTTTTGGCTTGTGTCTTTGTCATGTCTTATTTATACAGTATAAAGCTTAGTATCAAGCTTTTAAAACCAATTCAAATCGGTATAAATAGCATAAATATATATGCATCTTTTATTTGAACTTTTTTGGTACCTATGGCGAGAAGTCTAGTCATTTTACCCTCTTTCCTCATGTGCCAGTGACAAGAGCAGTTCTTAATTTGAGCCGGATCCTGCCGGAACAGGATCCGGCACCTCTCAGATTTGACTTTTTTCGTTCCGGCACCTAATTTGCCGGGATCCGGTACCTCTCGCGGCATGATTTATTATTTTTTCCACTGTTTGCACTGTAAACATTCTAATAAAAGCGATCAGAGTTAAAGTTGCTTCTGCCTCCTCGTTATTTCTCCTGCCCCCCAGAAAAACCATCACGTAAAAGCGCATCCTATCCTGCCACACCGATTCCAGACCTGCTCTCTTATTTGTACATAGAGGTTATGGGGCGGGCCGGCGAGGTAAGTAACTGATCTTGAAACAGTGGTGGTCAGCTAGTGAGAGGTCCCTACATAATCACGTCACATAGCCTAGGCTAGTCGTCGCTACTGAATTCGAAACGTGTCGTGCAAAAGGAAAGCCAAATCAAAAATGAGGGGCAAACTGCTCCTGATGGCGATGCCTTAGCTAGCAATGCTGTCTGCGCTGCTGATCCCGCCAGTTCAGCATCACCACTGGCACTAGCTAGTAGGCCTACTAGTGAGTCAGACTCAGCGGAAGAGGGGGACGGTGTCAGGGAGGGCAGTGCATCCACCGATGAAGTGCCCGGAGCAGGTGTAGTTTGCACGGAGGCTCAGTTAAAGAAAAAGCAAACGTATAACCCCTGGCTTGTCATGCAAAATTCAAAGCTGGGCTGTACAACATGCAAAAAGGTAGGCAGCTTGGGTCCGGAAAAGACTGGAGGGATGAAACTAGCTAAAGAGTGGGTGGAATGTACAGTAACGTCCTCTGCTTCCGACGTGAAAAAACAACAAAGAGCCCTCAGAAAAAAAGGTTTTTGAACATGCCCGAACCAAGGCCCATTTAGCGGCAGCAAGCATTGTAGCCAAAGCTAAAGATGACACCTAACACAGGTTATAGTTACATTGTCTGGCTACATTGTGTTTGTCACTTTTTTTCTCATGTGTTCCGGTACCTCAGAGCCCCCCCGGAACACCCCCCCTCTCACCCTCACTATGTGTTCTGGGACCTCCCGATTTACAAATTAAGCACTGGACAAGAGGTCATGTCATAAACAGATTGAGCTGAGACAGCCTTCCCTATGGAGTCGAGGTTAGCCCTATCAGCCTCCGGGTCGCCAGACTTTTAAAAGCATTATTCGATAAGGGAATCCAAATCCCATCTGGAAGAAATTGGACCACATTATTTCAACTTTTGTGCAAGTCTGTATCAGCAGAGCCAATAATCTCCACTCGCCGCCCCGCCCCTGCTTGCTCAGCAGCACCAGCTCCAAGCGCCTACGTCACCACCCCAGAGCCGCCTGCAAGTATAGCAGAATCCCAGCAGCTGCATAAAAAATCATGGATGACATGAAACAGCTCATGCAGCTGTTTGCAAACACCCTGTCTGCAATTAATACTCGATTAGATGGCATGGACAATCGCTTAAATTCAGGCACAATCCCATCCATCACTATTGCAGCCTCTCCTTCAGCCTCGCAGGTGCCAGTCTCCATCCTGCCAGTGTTTCCTTTAGGAATGGCGCAGCTGGGAAAGCTCTTGGTCAGGGAGGGTCGGGTAGTCTTGCTGCAAGGTCAAAGCCAAATCGGGAAGTCGTATGTAAGAAAATTCAAAGCTGGATCGGATAGTCAAAGGTTCAGAGTCGAAAGTGGAGCCAGGTTTGTCAGACAGGCAAAGTAATCAATTTAGTATTCTCTCTCTCTCTCTCTCTACGGGCGAAAAGCAAATGCAAGAGAAAGAGCAGGGTTTAAATATGGAGTCTGTGATGATAGGCAGGTAACATTAAAAAAAGAACAGAAAGTATAAAATGTGTCAATGTGTTAAACACATTGCAAATCATCTTTCTTGCATTGCAATTTGTTAAATAGGAGTAAGCGATCAGGATTTAAGTGCTTTGTCAGAAACTGACAATACACACAAGTCATAAAGTCATCAGTTGCTACAATTTCATCATTTCCCATCCTAATCTATATGCTAGCACTGCACTGGAGTGCTTTCTCTTAGATTATATCAATAAATGGATGTTTGATGTCTGAAAAAGTGAAATTTATTTGTGGCATTTTCACAGACATTCTATTTGCGTGGCAGTCAAAAGGTTAAGAAACATGTTACAGTAGTCTCTGGCTAAGAGAACACCCCTCAGGAAGCAAGTAAAGTGCTGTCTTAGCCTAGTGTTCTCCAAGACGGAGTTGACCACCAGACACAATATGAATCAATCAAAAATAAATAATATATATATATATATATATATATATATATATATATTGTCATGACGCACGTGCATCAACATATGAAATGAACAGAATAAGTAATAGAAAAGCAATAGGCAAGTGTATCTAACTGTCAAACTACATTACACAGCACCCCTACACAAGTTAAAAAATGCAGCGGCAGCTCTAGATTAATTATGAAAACATGTACAGGAGCAATATTCAATACACGTACAAAATTATTTAACAGAACAGAGAAGCAACCAAATTGCTCTAAGACTTGTCTCTGATTCAGGTTTTTTTTCAAGAGCTCGAACAATTTCCAACTTTTTGTAGCAAGTGAAACACTTTGTTGTTTGTTTACATTCCATTTTGTAGTGATGAGGTGCACTCGTGGAAATCAGACTACAAAACGAGGCAATGATAAATTACAGCGGTTCTGGAAAGATTGAATAAGATTAGTATTCCTCAAGACACTCCCATAATGACAAGTCAGTTTTGAAAAGATTGAAAAAAAACATTTGAATTTTAGTTTGATGAGTTATCAGGTTACAAAACAGTACTGTATCAGTTGTGAACACATTGATATCGGTGCCAAAAAGGTGCTCTTTTAAGTGAAGTTCCTGTTCCTTTAGGCGGAAAATTTACAATGGTAAAAATCTGTTTCACCACAAGGGTGTTCTCTTAGCCGAAGTGCCTGCTTAGGAGGTGTTCTTATACGTGGAGACTACTGTATTATACTTAGCATTGCAATAGCTACACAGTACAGGTAATTACACACATTTCAGAAACTTATACATATACATGTAATCAGGCAGACATTAAAACATGATGCTACAGGCCTTATCTGCTAGATCACTGACTGTGACACAGGTCTCCAAAGCAGCTTAACAACCAACAAGATCAATCCAACAGGTAATGCCCAAAATGACTTGTGTCAAGATTTAAAGCTCAGCAGGCATCTTCTCAGTGTATTGTGACTAATTTACTCAGAAAATGACTGACTAGGTGTTTAGAAATCAGAGTGCAATCTGTAGGATAACACGTTTTAGACCAGGAGTAACAAAAACATAATATCCTATAAATGGAACTTTATGAAAAATATGATTAAATCATTAAAAAAAAAAAAAAAAAAAAAAAATTCAATTTTAAATAAGCCAACTTTCTGTAGTATGTATCTGGATTGTCTAGAAGTAGGAGCAATGCTGAGTTTCAATGGCCAAGTCTCAATATTCCCAGCATATTCTCAATGGACAAGCCTCTGCTTTTTAGTTGCCTCAGCAGCTCATTTTTTTTAGATTTCCAGAAATGGCATGGATAGTTTCAAAGATGACTATGTGATCCCAAATACATTTTTTAACGATTTCAGTTAATCTAGATTAATGTCAACAACCTATTATAAAATACACACATTTGGGAAAGAGGTCCCGTCAGCATTATTTAATCATAACTGAGTGTAAATGAATTTAGAGCCCACTTAAGCTTTTAGAAGGTTAAATTACAGTACTATGTTCTGAAAAGGGATTACATTTTTTTGCCACTGTAAGTGTTGCATTGAATCCATTACAATTCAATCAACTGCCCTAAAAGTCTCCACAGAGATAATAAATAGGAAGGCATGAAAACAAATCCTTAAGGAACACCCACTAATAAATTATCCAGCACTGACTGGTTACCCCCAATGGAAATCAGGCTTGTATGACAAGAACTATACGCAATAAGTAGACAGTTGTCTAAAAGTTTCACATGATCAATTGTGTAAAAAGCAGATGACAGCTTTAAAACAATTAACATTGATTTCAGAGCCTTGCTGTTAGTTTCCAAACCTACAGAACATACAAATGATTTTTCTAATACAAAATGGCTATGTGGAATTAGACTGTAGGCAAGAATTTCTGTTTTTAGATTTGCTTTTTATTGCTTGGTTGGTTAATGCCCTGTTGCATCCAAATTCACTCAGCAGAGAAATAGAAAACATTTGGATAAACCTTGTTGGATCAATTTGGCAATTAACATTACCTGTATACTTCGTTTAATTTGTAAATTAGGACGATGACGCCTATTTTTCAAAAATAAGTATAATTTTGGAAGGCAGTAACTGAGAATGCCAATGCTCACTGTTTTGTGCTGTGTTAATTATACAGCCTTATTACAGTGTTTTGTACCCTTTGTGAAGATGTCATGGATGCTTTGTCATGTTTATTTCAAAGAAAGAGTTACCAGGTTAGGTTACCAAGTTGTTCTTTTGCATCATTTGGCATCATGGCAGCATACAATTTTATTTCAACATGTTTCAAAGTATTTGTGACAGGGTAGCGTCACGGCCGAAGCTGTTCCTGGCAGGAAAGAGACCCAGAGACAGAAAGCTGCAGTTTAAGCGCTGGTGCGCATGTTTATTTAATAAAAACAGGAATAAAATAAACACGTCACAAGGGATTAAACAAAATAATAACTATGAGTAGACTGGGCCTTAGCCTTCACTACCACGTTGAATAACAATACAACCCCGCCGCCCCCCCAACCTATCTATCCATTTTTTTCTTTAAATCAGTTCTACTGTAAACTAAAGGATTTCAGGGCTTCAAGCTTGGTGCATCACCAGTGGGCTGTTTGCTATATAATTCAACTTCATTTTTATCCTTAACTATAGAACACTCAGTAGTGCTAAATTAAGAAATACTAAATTAAACTAAATAAATGAAAAGGCATTACACTAAAATACATAGAAAAAGACTGCTAATGAACCAGTTAAGACACTACTGTAACTGAAACTCCAGCAGGCTGTGCAGTGAGGGGGTGTTTGGTATCCCAGTAATGCAGTATGTAAGAGAAGAGAAGCTGTAAAAGTCCTTTTTTACAGAATGACACTTTATCTGTAAAGCTGGAATGATGGGGACTAACAGCAGAAGCCGCATCATTAAAGTCAGAAAAATGTTATGATGCTCATTGAGATTAAATACGTTTTTAGAATTTCACACCATTCCGATCACAACAGCTGTTCATCTGTGCTTTGTTCTAAACTGAAGTGAACAACACCAAGGGAGTTGTTACACTAGGGAGGCAATTTTTGGTTTGTACAAAACTGATTTGTCATTATCCATTTGGCTATGGTTTCTTGGCCACACTACAGCACACATACTTGCTAAACTTCTTGTAATTATAACTAAAATTAGATCACAGTAATTATTGCAAATACAGGAATATGCTGTAAATTGCTTGTTGCACAAGTCCAAATCTTGATGAATGTACATCCCTTTTAACACACTAGTAAGGAATGTATGGGAGCTGTATAGTTTAACCAGGTGTAGAAACAGCATATTAAACATGGAATATTAAATGGAATGCTAGCAACGGACAAGCCTCAAAGGTTCCAACAGGCTCTTGTCCTTACCAACATTCATTTGGCTTCTTTTTATTCAGATTATTTTATCAGTTACAAATACCCTTGAACAACCTTTATAATCTGTTGGATTTACTTTTAAAGATGATGCTTACCTTAAAAACGAAGACCTGACCCAATTAAGTCCAATGAAGGAGATGCTCAAACAAGGCACAGTGTTATTGTTGATAGCATATGCTGATCCACTCACTAAAATGGTCCATTATGCCTGGAGTAAGTTTTGCACATTCAGTCCTTATGTTTGCCATCAGTTTCTCAAGAGTCCTTGAGCAGTCAATATACACAACAGACTTTAAGTAGCCCCAGAGAAAGTAACCGAGCATCATACATGAGTGCCACGTTTACCAATCCAGATTATAATAAAATACAATGAACTAACACAATTCACATTCTTCTTTTTTTTTCTTTAGGGCAGATATCAGAAGAAGGATTCATGCGGTATTTGAATGGAGAAGAAAATGGAGTTATCCCTCCTGAGAAACTAGACCAGAGTGAGGACATGACGCTGCCTTTATCACACTACTTTATCAACTCCTCACACAACACCTACCTCTCAGGTAAGAGCAGGGCTTACTTTAATTTGGAGGAGAGGACCTCAAAGCCTGTTACAGAGTAACAGACCAGCTGGAAGAGGGTGCATGGCAAACTGTTCCTTTGCATATGGACAACATAAGGCCAAAGTATTGCTGGCATAAATTTGCGTTCCCCCAAAGCTGAAAGTTAAAAATGTATAACATCAATACTGGCATACAAAACAACAGAAACATTACTAATTAGTTTAATTAGACAGTCATGAACAATAAAAAAAAAATCAGGTATCACCCACTTTTTTATATTGTTGAAGATGTTAGTGATGACAATTTGATATATGCAAGTGCAAGTGTGAATGGCACTTACCCCCGATTTTGTGGCACATAAATGGAATGAAGACATGTCTTGCACCGTTATAGAGCACTTACCCCATCCCACAGGTCGGCATGGTATCATTAACATATTTGCCGAAGCGATTCTGGTGACAACGCAATGGGGTCCCAAATAGACAACTGAGCACTGTGTTAAGACCCGCTGAAACCAGGTTTATTTAGTGGCGCAATCAGGAACTTCAACAATTGAACACACTATAAAAAAGCAAAGTAGTCCTAAGTAGCAACTGCGTGCGTTTGGACTGACATAGAAATAGCATGTGCAACTGTAAACGAGTTAACTGCTGTGTATACTTAAAACTTGCTTTGTTTTTGTTATTGAAATCTATCGGCAGACCTGAAACAAAATATCGGTTTGGTTGCCTGATAATGTACTAGCTTAACTAGTTTGAAACATTATAACAAATTAGAAAATGGATCAGAGATTTCCTTTAACCTGATTAGTCAATACGAGGGCGTAAATCACTGATAAAGCAACTTGAATGTTATCTTTCAAACTATGTTTAATCACTGTTCCAAATCAATCCGCCTGTTCGGTTGGGCTCCAGGAAATATTCCATGAGAATTAAAGCCCTGGTTATTTGAAGCTCTAGTACATTACCATCTCAGAGGGAACGTGATACAGCACTTCATGTCCCACTAGAAAATGAATCAGCTGCTGCTACTGGTAGACAGGTCAGGGAGGGTAGTAAGTATTTTACACTTTACATGTAATAATGTCAATGCCGTGAAATACTAATTGAATAATTATTATAAATAATTTATTAATATTGCAATCTCCCGTGTCGTGAAGCGTGGTTTATGTATTCTCTTGGCGAGTGACCTACCACTTGCTGTTCTGACTTGCCCTGTTTTTTCTTGCTCTGTGCTACTGCCGCTCGACATGATCGCCACTTCTACATTCAAAACGGAGCCTTGTGGTGACACAAGCGCATTCTGTCTCTTAAAGGGATTGTTGTCTGGCCCTGATTGGATAGCAGATTCCCCAACCTACTCAGCATTGATTGGCTGGGTGCTGTCAGTGCGCCACGAAACGTGCTTGCGCTGGGTTTTTAATTTCATCAGAATCACACTTTTGGAGAAGCCAATCCCTGAGGGGCAGATGTGATTGGCTTTAACCACTGTGTTTGCAATTGTACTCATTTCATCAGAATAGAGCCGATAGTATCTGCAGTTTGCTCTAAAACGAAAGCTGTCTTGACATAATTTCATTTTATTTTGATGGATACCTGCTGCTGTTGCTGTGTCAATTTTTGAGTAAGCTGTCAGTTTTTGTACAGTATTTTACATTCATGAAAGGATGCAGCACTGAAAGAATGAATGCATCTGTCAATTTTCAGAACAAGTACAGAAAAGACTAGCCATGACAGTGCCAGTCAGCTACCGCATAGCTTTAAAGGAATAGATCAGTATTCTGAAAACAATAATAATTACAAAGCCTTGCAATATGCTTTTGCTGTACATGCTGTAGAAAAATGTCCTGCTAAACCTCTGCATTATCTTTGTATGCCTGAAAAGATACCAAGATATTAAGTAAGTAAGGGGTCAAGGTGGGGTACACATCTAAATTTAACTCAATATTCGGTTAAGGGAGTAGTGTATATCTTTAGTATGCCCATGCAAGAATAAAAAAGAAGTGTTGCAGAAAATGTTACTGGATTTATACAGTATTGTTTATAGCGCAGAAGTTTGGAGCCATTGCTTTAGATCACTTTCCAACATGTCTCTCCCCTATGTAATTGTGAATCATGTCTTTTTAATGTGAGAAATGCTAACAGAAATTTATTTTAAAAGTGTAAAGTCAATAACAGTAACTCTTACTGATTTTGCAGTTAATGTTGAAAAATGCAGCCGCCTCCTGTAGTGGTGTTGAGGTTTGGAGAATTCAAAGTCATTAAAAAAAAAAGTACAAAATATACTTATCATTTAAAAACATTTTAAAATGTTTTAGTATTATACTCATCTGAGCAAGTTCTTAACAATAGCAATAGTTTAGTTGTATTTATTTATTTATTTATTTATTTATTAGTTTAATTCAAAAGTTTAATAGAATGATAGTTTTGTGTTAGTTAATGCCAGTTGTATGCCATCTTTCTACAACCTCATTTTTTTTTTCCAAGAATGACTTATTACTTTGTATCAGGGCTAATTGGTCAAATCATTTAACATAAGGCACAGATTGCAGGGCATATTGTAGAGGGCATTTATGTACACTTAAAAAAATGAATGTCCCATTGCTACACGTGGCATTTTATGAATTATTTAACAGACTTGCAAGGGTATGCAAATATACTGTCCAGATAAGTGGTTAACAAGCTCAGTAATTAATCAGTGTTGTCTTCCAGATCATGCTCTTATTGATACCAACTTAGCAAAGTGTGTGAAGCTAAAAAAATAAAATAAAAAAAGCATTTCATGTCTGCAGGTGGACCTTTATACCAAATATCGTAGTAACAAAATTCAAACAATAATATAAAATATACATTACGGTATTGAACATGAATTTGTTGGTTATGCATTTTGTCTGACACTCAACATTAAATCAGCCCTAGGCATTCTACAAAATATTACAATAAGGTTTAATATCTATCAAGGATCTAATCTAATCATCTAATTTGATCAAACCACGTCAAAACATCAAACATCTAATAAGAGTAATCGGTCACACTTTATTTTAAGGGCTGGTTCTTTTTTTTTTTTTGGTTAATTAACTGTTAACAAACATTGTTAATTTTTAGCTAAAGGTTAGGGTTAATAAAAACCTGATTTAATTTGCTAAACATTACTACAGTAACAATTTGAACCGATTTCAAGCATATGATTGACTGGGTGTTGATCATCCATAGAGCTCTGGTGTTTGCAGTTTTAGCTGGCCTGTTATATATTATTAACTAACAGTTAACAGAAAATAAATAATGTTAACAGTTAGTTAATAATAGATAATAAACAGTTAATAAACAAAAAAAAGTCCCTTAAAACAATGCGTGACCGAATAATCAATTGATCAATTGAAGAGATTTCAAAAACACACATGACATACAACAGCTACCACAGAAACATAATAAAAACAGTAACATTATTTTAACCCATTTTTTGTATAAGTTTAACGTGTAAATAAGAAATGTACATCAGTAAAATAAATACTTAGATTTTAAAATGGTTTGATAGTGTAAATAAGATATTCACATCAGCATCTCAATAAAACTTAACTGTTGTATCCCTAAGTAATAGCATAGTAAATAAAGAATGGTAAAAGAACTGTATGGTGCAGTATTTAAATATATATATATATATATATATATATATATATATATATATATATATATATATATATATTGCATTTATGTGTGGTAAACTATTTTAAATACATAGGATGTTTGTTTTTTATTCATTATTATTTGAATATGTCTGTATCCTCTGAAGCAAAGAAACCTGTAATTCCATATTGAAATATTCTTCTCTTTGTCTTGTCTGAAATCAGGTAAATCGCAGTTATCTTTGTTACTCGTGTCACCTATATTTTTCATTGTGTTATCACAGCTGGGCAGCTGGCTGGTAACTCCTCAGTGGAGATGTATCGACAAGTGCTTTTGTCAGGCTGTCGCTGTGTGGAGCTGGACTGCTGGAAAGGACGGACTGCGGAAGAGGAGCCAATAATTACTCATGGATTCACCATGACAACCGACATATCTTTTAAGGTAAATGTGCAAACAACAGATCAAGCATCTGGGATTAGAGCTGGTAATATACAATCAGAAAGCACAGTCCTGGTTGTTCAGGAAAGAAAGAGGGAAATGGTGCTTTTCCCTTATCCTATCTACAATTGTGTTTTCAAACTAGATAGATCCACTGAGATGTAACATCCAATTGACAGGAATGACCATCTAGAGTACTACAGAACGGATTTCCTGTGAACGTTTCCTTTTACACATGTGCCAAAGCATCAACTCATTTCTTTCTCACGCAATGTAGTAGAATTATTTGTGAATAACATCATACAATTCTGAACCATTCCAAATATTTTGATTGAAGCACATTTATGGTAACACAATTATTTCCAACAGTAAGTTTGTAATGCATCGTGCAATGATTGTATGCGGTTTGTTCTCAATATAAAACAATTAAAAACAGACCAGAAATGGTCTCTTTAGGAGTTAAATGTTTCTTGATGAAAGAAGAATTGCAATTACTTATAAAACCTGACTGAGATGGATCTCATGGGGTGCTGCTTCTCTGTTTTTTACAGCTGAGGTACAAGTTAAGAAACACACCCAAGTGAGCATCATTTGTAGTTTATTTGAATGTGAAGAACAAATTACACACAGTGGTCAAATACAGTACAGATCATGTAACTTGATTGGTCAATTTGAGGTCTCTAAGCTCTGGTAAGGGTTGTTCAAACTATGGTTAATCTCTGTTCCAAATCAATCCACCCGATAATACTTAAATACAGTCTTCATTTATGTATTTTACCTGCATGATGAAAGAAAATCTCCATTTTAGTACACGTCCTCTCAATGTTGTGTAGACTAAGGCCCGGACCAAATCAAAACTTTGACAACCCACTAATCGCACTTAACAAAACTGTATTTAATAGCGTTTTCATTTTTTTGTAAGTGTCTTATTTCTTCTACTCAAAAAGAAATCGATATT
This sequence comes from Acipenser ruthenus, assembly GCF_902713425.1. Taxonomy (NCBI): domain Eukaryota; kingdom Metazoa; phylum Chordata; class Actinopteri; order Acipenseriformes; family Acipenseridae; genus Acipenser; species Acipenser ruthenus. Next base: position 44,419,963 of record NC_081193.1, on the reverse strand, counting down.
AAATACAGTTTTGTTAAGTGCGATTAGCGGGTTGTCAAAGTTTTGATTTGGTCCCAGCCTAAGTCTGCTTCCTCACTGTCCTATACGTTCAATCTATCTATTTAAATACAGTATAGCAAATAAAGTAGAAAAAATAATTGATCGAGAATGACTTTGCTGTCAGCGGCAATACAGTAACCACAACAGCAATAGCAATAAGTCTCGTTGTAGAACTGGATGCGGACTGATTTACTTTACTGATTTACTTTATTTAGCATATCATGAGAACACAGGCACGGTGCACTGTTTTCTCTAACAAAGCTTTGAATCAATTTTCTGAACACACTGTGAATAAATTTGCTAATACATTTTAGGACCTTGACCTGCGATGGACTGGCGTCCCGTCCAGAGTGTAGTCTCGCCTTGCGCCCTGTGTATGCCGGGTTAGGCTCCGGCTCACCGCGACCCTCTAAAGGAGTAAGCGGTTAATGATAATGGACGGATGGATGGATTTTAGGACCTAATGGTAATTTAAATACTGAAACTTACACAAATACACAAACATGCACTCAAATCCTAATTAAAGAAAAAAAAGTTAACTGTGCTTTTATTATTTTACAATTTTTTAAGAGGTAGTTAAAAACAAACATTTCACAAACCATGTTCACTTTTGTGTACGATGTACCTGAACTGAAGAAGAGCTCCATGTAAGTAGAAGATTTTATTTTAGTACTGAGTTATTATTTAGGCTATGGGAAATACCCATGTCGCGATATCGTCCACCATTGTGATACTGAAGCCCGAAGGCTACTAGACTACATGTAGAATTGTATGCAACCCGCATTACTATAATATCGAGGAGAACATTTGTATTCATTAGCAACAAAAACCAGTGCTGGATAAAATCATGAAAACAACAAACAGAAAAACTTTAAATGTTATGTGTTTAAAACACAGCCATTTTCTAATAGCAATAGAACCCTCATAAGAGGGCTTTACCGTCTTGTAAGGCTTTGTTATGTTCAATGCCCTCGCCTTTGGCTCAGGGCATTTAACAACATAAAGCAGGAGTTACCAGATGGTAAAGCCCTCTTCTTCAGGTGCTATTGCTTAATTGTTATTGGGGAAGAGAATCTACTGGCACAATTTCTCAATTTTCAAACAGTAAAACACAATTGACCCATCTCTTGATGCCTGATATAACAGCAATACAGGTGTCCTCAGATCACACAAAAAGCTGAGAGCACATCTCTCACAGTCACGTTGCTCAAAGTCTACGATTCAAGACCAAGAGCTGACAGCAACAGACTGTCAGGCAGAAACAGGAAGCTATTAGAGGGAAGGTCATACTCTTCAGCTGTTTCTAGATGGGGACAAGCAATCTAAATTCTGCAGCAGTTATATTGTTTATGGTTTAAAGGGCCTTTGTGTTAATGTGGTTGATCCTGCGATTGTTTTCTGATGATTTATATTTTTCTTTATTTGGTGTATTGTTCACTGTTTTTGGGTGATGTTACAAATGGTTTATTTATGTAAAAGGAGTGCTTGCATCTGAGTGGACTTGTGGATATTAAGGGATTGCTAACCAAGGCTTTAGCATTAGCTCAAGCAAACACTATCACCAGCCCTTTTGTCCTGTGTTGGAGATCTTTAGGTTCTTAAGAAAATGTATTCATGCTAACCCCACCCATTATGTTGCAAGTCTTACAATTCACAACCACTTCTATTTTTCCACATATCCATTTTACTTCATGCTTAAAAACAATTATATCATAGGTGACATTCCCCTTACCGAAGATGTAACCTACAGCACTGGCAGTGATAAGTACCAGGAAGCTTATGTGGCCTATAATCATCATAATACAGCGAACATGTATCCACTGTAAATTATTTTAAATAACTACTTATGTATTTTGTTTTTTTTTAGGAAGTAATTGAGGCTATTTCTGAGTGTGCGTTCAAGACTTCTCCATATCCAGTTATCCTGTCTTTTGAAAACCATGTGGATTCGTAAGTACAGCATCTGCTATATTTTTTTTCTTTGTTGGTTTCCTCTTACAAGGCTCTTCTCCATGTTTGCAGTGCTAAGATATTCTTCTACAGAATTTTTTTGTTCTGGTAATTGAAGTAGCTCAAAATGGCAACCAATTAAGGACCTTTTATTGCTGTAAATTCAAATCTGAATAGTTAATACATCTAACAAAAAAAAAAACTAATAATAAAATATATCATTTAAGTGTTGTGGAAGATTATATTACAAAGTGTAATATATTTAGATTTCCAAACCAGGTAGAATTTTTAATGGATGAATTCCATGCAATAAAAGCAATTACTTTATGAACTGATTCCATTCATTTGTAGAGTGTGATGTTGCTAGGTGTCCCTAATGATAATGACTAATTCTATAGATTTGTCATTTATAGTGCCTGACAGAATCCATTGATGACAGAGTTAAACATAGGCCAACACATATATTTCACTGTAATTGTGTTCAATCCATGTCAGCACTATAATATCTTCTTAAGGTACTTTCATGTTAAAACTATGTTTGCCATCCTGTCTTTTCATCACATATGCTAGACCCAAGCAACAAGCCAAGATGGCAGAGTACTGCAGAGGAATATTTGGGGATGCATTGCTTACAGATCCATTAGAAAAATTTCCTGTGAGTAAACCAAAATTATGTTATTTTGAAACTCTTACTATTGCCACTATGTTACAGTTTATTGTCATTTATCAGTACTTTTTAGAGACCCATTAATCAGTTACAGGAGTTGAGCAGCTCTTAGCAAGATTACTGTTCTAGGGTTTCCTCTAATTTATGCCATTAGTGAAAAAACCTTGTGACCCCTAAGTCTTGCTTTTTTAGCAGCTTATGGGAGACCATGTGGCAGCTACTGGGTATTAAAATCAATGTATACATTTATTTTTTAAAGTACTTTCCTCTGATAGTAAATGAAATATAAAGATGCAGGATAACAAAATAAAGTATGATAAGAGCTTCTTTAAAACAAGAAACCATTTTATATTAGAACGTACAGTTTGGGACAGAAATGACATTGACTGTAAAGAGATGATCTCCATTTATGTACTGTAATATTAACAGGCTCACTTTAAATGTTCAGTCTACCTGCTACCCTGATTACATCAGCAGTGTTTTAGTCAGTTTAAAGATGTATAACAGAAGCTGATAGATTTTTGTCTGGTTTTAATGTGTAAGTGTATTTAGCCGTGGGTGGCAATAAAAATAATTGACTTCTGTGTGATTCAGTGATCTGACTAATTAAAAGTAAAGCAATATCATACAGTACCACTGAGCTGCATAGTATGCTTAAATGTACATTTTGAACTAACTGTTTCACCTTTGACCTGTAGCATTAGACATATTTGCAAAATCTGATTATAATGAGACAACAGGTGATTAACTTTTGTTTAAAAACTCTACAGCTTGCAGAGGAAAATACAATTCAAAATGTAGGATATATTAGCATTTCTGTTTAATGAACTGCTGAAATACTGAAAAGCTAGCCCTCCATATCAGAGATGCCCTAAATACCAGAATAATGTGCAAAAGCTCCAAGTAGAAAAAAACAAACAAATAATAATTAAAACAAAAAAACATGTAAACCCATTTTAGCTTTTTGTTTTGTAATTGTTGGTGTCAATACTATGAATAAAGGACTGTCCACCACAAATCTGAAAACATCTTATTCAAAACTTATGTATAAAGCAATTTAAATTCCTGCTGTTTTTCTTTGTTTTTGTGCCCTAGCTTGAAGCCGGCATTCCCTTACCAAGCCCCCATGAACTGATTGGTAAAATTCTTATCAAAAACAAAAAAAAATCACATAAGTCCTCTGATGGGAGTACTAAAAAGAAACTCTCAGAACAAGCCTCAAACACTTGCAGTGACACATCGAGTGTATGCGAGCCATCATCTCCGAGTGCAGGTGAGAAGTGCTGTGTCTATAGAGGGGGAGGAGCGTGAAGCAGCTAACCAGTATACTGTAATTATAAAATGTCAGGTGGCAGTGGTGATGTTTCTTCTACAAACACATGTATGAGGTAATAACCAGGTGTTAAAAAAAAACCATTATATTACCGTTTTAGCATGCCTTTTCATCATCCTATAAGTATTTATTTTTTCTAGACTTTAAATGACCAGAATCCCATGTATCCATTTGTCCAGCTGTAGATCACACTATAGATTCACTTACTGTGCTGCACCACTTCAAGGCCTCATGTTCAGATGGAGTCCTAATACTTGTTGCACAATGATCATTAATAAACTAATAATAATAATAGTGAATAGGGAATATACAGTGTGTCTGTCAGTCAGAGGTTAAATGACTTTCATCAGAGTGGAAATAAAATGAGGAAAACACAGCAATCTGCACAGGTTGCTACCTGGAAGAGTCAAACGATGTCAAGGAGAATAGAAAAAAAATGGGTTAAATGTTGCAGGGCTTTTTACATCATTCTGAGCATGAATGTCAAGTAAACAATGCAACTGTACATACTTCTGTAGCCAAAAGGTTGAAAGGTTAGCCTATTAGTTGCATATTATTATTTTCTTTGATTAACCCTTCATCAGCTCCAATATTGAGCTCACACGGTAGAAGGAAAGGGGTCCAAATGCATACAACATACAAAAACGCACTTAACTTATAAATGATTCAAAACTGGTTTATATTATTATTTAAACAGTTCTGTATTTAATGAATATTGTTTTGAACTGCTCATCATTTTTTAAACGTTTTATTTATTTATAAACTGTGCTATCAACTGTAAATGCCTTAAAAATACCACAAACACAAATATAAACTACAAATTATTAATATTATATTGCATTTAAAAATTCACATAAAAAAGCATCTTCAGTCTTTTAGTCCAAAAAACCCCCAACTGTGAACAAAGTGAACTTGCATACATAACAAAATAAGAAAACAAAGATAGCCTTGAAAAAAAAAAAAAAGCCAATCCAAATAGCGCCATTATCAAAGTGTCAAAGTCCTGGAGACGTGGACACATTTACTCTGAATTGCCTGTTGTCTCTCTCAGTCAATGATTCTTCAAGTCAACAGGGGCTTCACATTAGTGGTAGCGCAGTCTGAAAAGGATGTTCTTGCTATCAAAATGTAAGTAGCTGATTAAAGTGTAATCACACATAAGGATATACCGAGATATTCAAAGAGTTATGAGAGAGTTATGAGATGGGGGGCATTTCCACCCATTTCCCGCTGATGAAGGGGTAGCAGCACTGTTATTTAAGAAGCTAAGATTCATCCTCCACTCCACTTTTTATTTCCTGTGAAATGGCCACACTTATTTTAGCTGACTATCAAGCTGAACAAGGATGTATAAATAAAAACATAATTGCGTGCTGTGTGACTTATCATTGATCTAAAATTCTCTTTTTTTATACTTTAGTGCCCCCTGTTGGTCCATTTATATTTGAATAATAAACAAATGAGATTTTACAGACTACTCCCACGTTAATCATTTTATAATACAGTCACACCATTATAAAAATGTACTGCAGTGGTTAAAGCAGGAGTAAAATATAGTCAAAGCATAGTGAAAATCATGTTACAGCACAGACAATCATGATACATTCCAGATATAGCAAGTATAGTCAAAAGCTTTGTTTTTTGGTATAGCAAAATAACTGCATAGAAAAAATAGCAAGAAACTTCAAAGCTACCATGCACATTGTTTCTCTTACAGGTTCAACTAACCCTGAAACTCCTGATCTACAGCAGTCGGTACAAGACGGAAATGATCCCAAACTTCAGGGGAGGAAATCTATAGGTTTGTTGAACATCTGGATTGTGCACATATATCTCAGCTACTTCACAGAATGGGACATAATGTGGACACACATATTATCACATTTCTGTTAATAAAAATCTTAGATAATTATTTTTTGTTACACAAAATCAAAATGAATACATTTAAGGTTTTTTTTTTTTGTCAAATTCATTATGGAAATATTGTTCATGCTTTTTGGTAAGTTGCTATGGGAACAATTTTCTGATATTAAGGCATATAACACACTACAATATTGGGAAATATTTGGGAAGCTCCCAGTTTACACCGATGAAAGAAATTGCCCTAACGAGGACACAATTACCTTACCATTGGCCTCCACCTGTGAACCATTAAAGTTGCTGTCACATTTTCTGGATAAAAACCCCACTGTTGAAGGATCATTGGTCAGGCTGTGAATCTGAAGGAAAATGAAGACCAAAGAGCATTCTACAGAAGTTAGAGATGAAGTAATACAAATGCATAGATTAGGGAAAGGGTACAAAATAATATCCAAGTGTTTGGATATCCCAGTGAGCACAGTTGGATCAATAATCAGGAAGTGGAAGCTGCATCACACCACCCAGGCACTGCCAAGAAAAGGCCATCCCTCAAAACTCACCGCTCAAACAAGAAGGAGACTTGTGAGAGAAGCCACAGAGAGGCCAACAATCACTTTGAAGGAGCTACAGAGTTCAGTGGCTGGGAGTGGAGTAATGGTGCACTTGTCAACCATATCAAGAGCTCTGCATAACACTGGCCTGTATGGGAGGGTGGCAAGAAAGAAGACGTTACTCAAAAAGTACCACCTGAAAGCACGTCTGGAGTTTGCCAGAAAGCATGAGAGTGACCCAGCTGTGATGTGGGAAAAGGTTTTGTGGTCAGATGAGACCAAGATAGAGCTTTTTGGTCAAAACTCAAAGCGCTATGTGTGGCGCAAACCTAACACTGCCCATGCCTCAAGACACACCATCCCTACAGTGAAGTATGGTGGTGGCAGCATCATGCTGTGGGGATGCTTCTCATCAGCAGGGACTGGGCATCTTGTTAAAATTGAAGGAAGAATGGATGGTGCAAAATACAGGGAAATACTGGAAGAGAACCTGCTTCAGTCCGCTAAAAAACTGAAGCTTGGGAAGAAATTCACCTTTCAGCAGGACAATGATCCCAAGCACAAGGCCAAAGCAACATTGGAGTTGCTCAAGAACAAAAAGGTGAATGTCCTACAGTGGCCCAGTCAAAGTCCTGATCTCAATCCCATTGAGAATCTGTGGCACTATTTGAAAATTGCGGTCCACAAGCGTCGTCCAACCAACCTGAACAACCTGGAGCAAATCTGCCAAGAAGAATGGGCCAAAATCACTCCGACGCTGTGTGCAAAGCTGGTACATACTTACCCCAAAAGACCTAAAACTGTTATTGCAGCGAAAGGTGGCTCTACCAAATATTAATGTGAGGGGGTTGAATACTTATGCAAGCAATATATTTCAGTTTTTTATTTTTCTTAAAAATATTTCCCAACATAAAACCAATGTCACCTTACAATAATTGATTTTGAGTTTCAGTGTTTTAAAATAAAATATCAAACAGAACGAAATTTCAATGTACCATTTGTAATTCAGTAATATGAGAGAATTGGTCAGGGGTCTGAATACTTTTGCAAGGCACTGTATATATATATATATATATATATATATATATATATATATATATATATATATATATATATATATATATATATATATATATATATTGTAATACTGGGACCCTTTTCCAACAAACATACTATAACAGCATAAGCATCTCTAGTTAAAACAAAATAATACTTAAACATAGGGAAAAATAAAGAGACCATCAATTTCTGCATGCAGCATCAATAAGTTCACTGTAATATGAAGTAAAAACAAATGTGTCTGCTAAAAGATGTGCAATTCTTAATTCCAAACCAATTCATTTTTCAAAGAATAGCTATATTTACTATAAGTATTATAAGAGAATATTAAAATACTTTCAAACAGTGGGATTAGATGCTGTCATCTGAGAAACCACAAGCAAAGGCTTTTTTGATTGAGTTGCATGGGGAGTTTAGCTTACTGTTGATTTTCAGTGGTTTTTGAGAATGTACTTTTGACCAATCTAGCAATGCACTCATTCAGCTTCGTGCCCTTTCCCTGGTTGGAATTTGTTAAATTTTTTAATTTTTTTTTTACAGTTTTTCATTTTTTTACACATTTCATGTTGTATCATACGTATTTGCTAACACGAGATTTGAAACACTATTACAGAAGATCAGGAAGTGCACTTTCGTGAGGTGGTAATTCTTCAATTTGTCCCCGGAATTTGACGTATTTTGACAAATAGTACAAGCTATATAACGTCCCACTCATTGTAAGCATATTCACTGTGTGTTGCCTGAAGCCCTCCTTGATTAGGAACTGGATATTCTCCAGTAATTTAGTACTTGAAAAAGATTCTGTTGTAACAGTCATTTCGCCAAAACCCTGACATTTTTTAGTTATTTGGTTAAATGCCTCGCTTTACTGAATGACTGTCACATATAAAGTATATACACAATTCGAAATCACATATAAGAAATCAAGCAACCAATAGCAATGATTTGGCTATTGTGTGTAAATGTCACCTTGTGCATAGAACATATGAGAATTCTAGTAAAAAAAACAAAATAATGTTTTGTAGTCGTTCCTGAGTGTTAACATGTTGTTAATAAGTTGTGTGTAGGTTTACAAAAGAAACGTCTCACTGAAACTGCCCGAAATGATCTCTTAATAATACGAGACACTATACACACAGCTTATAAACATGTAATATTTTTAAAAACTCCAAAACAACACAGTTAATTTTTAGAAACAAATGCATGCTGGAGGATGATTTGATTTCTTTGGCTAGAAGGATAGCTTTGTCTTTAAATTCACAATTCATCCTAGCAATATTTTGTTTCGTTCAGATGAAACCTCATCAAACATAAAACAATCTGTTATTTTGTACTATCTTTTTTGTTGCCAGCATCGACAGACAGCCTGTGCTGGGTGAAAAAATGTTTAATTTCATGGTCAAAAATAATGACTCAATTGAAGTGACAAGAAACATAAATAAGGGTGGGGAAAGTGAGAATAAAATGAATTACATCTGCAGCACATTTTTAAATAGTAATGTCTGGTCTCTAAATTAAAATAAAAACAGAATTAAATTAAAGTAAAAATTACTCTTAATATAACTGCTCAATAAACATACCCATTAAAGAATCATTTATTCAGTTTATCTAACTACAAGCTTTGCACAACTCATTAGAACATTTTTTTCACAACTTTTATAATGACCCTCTTGCATTCACACTGCAAATATGTGAAACAAACAAACACAGTACACAAATTATAAAATCATATCAAATCTTACACATCAAAACTGGTGTAAGTCCTTGTGCGGATTTTATGAAGGTTATACGGTACACCATTAAAAGGTTAAAAAAAACAAAACATAATGTTGCTGCATTTTTATTTGATTGTCCAGCTTCTGATCAGTTTAGCAATTAACCCCTCTGAACTGTGAACAAAGTTGAAAGAGAAATTCAATTCACCCTTTGCATCATAAGGTCATTAGGACAGAATTAAGCACTGTCCTTTTGTCATCGCAGTATACACTAGGAAGACTTCACAGAAACATACATGTAAGTGCGACATGCAGACTGGCGTTAGGACAGCCTCTATACCCGCACATTATGATACACTCAAAAAAAGTGTTCAGAAATGTTCATCATAAATGGACAAGCGATTCTATAGATACAGCATATGCAACATTTGTAGGTGTGACATCCCCAGCAGGGGAAAGAAGCACACAAATTGACATACCTAGAATGTGTGAATAGTTGTGGGGCTTTACCACAAAAGACTACAAAATATTTTTTTAATGAAATACAGTAATTGTTTTGGATTTGTATTTTGTCTGTTTTTAACAATACATATGTGAATTCCAGGGGAGCTAGAAGCAGAAAGTGAAGAGGATGATGATGACGATGATGACTGTAAGAAATCCTCCATGGATGAAGTAGGTGGCTGTAAAAGTTATATGTTTTTATTGTAAGCAAGCCATAGCATACATATGTTATTCTTTATTTGTGTTTCAATAAAACATATTATTATTTTGCACTTGAATAAATTAGTGCTCCTACTGTTTTTCCTTCTTATTCCAACGTATTTGCCTGCTGTCTGGTGGAAGTTTGTGGAACTACATGTAGGAGCAGTAAAACAAGGTTGAAGGAGTGTTAACCATTAAAATGAATGATATTTTGCATATTAGCTTTCTTAATATTAGTACTGATCCGCCCTTTTCATTGTGCTGAGAATCCTTTGATTTGACACTTTTTAAGTTTGTTCAGGATTGCAGATATTTCAGATGCTACATGATAGACTATTATTATTTATTTCTTAGCAGACACCCTTATCCAGGGCGACTTACAATTGTTACAAGATATCACATTATACATTATTTCACATACAATTACCCATTTATACAGTTGGGTTTTTACTGGAGCAATCTAGGTAAAGTACCTTGCTCAAGGGTACAACAGCAGTGTCCCCTCACCAGGGATTGAACCCACAACCCTCCGGGCAAGAGTCCAGAGCCCTAACCACTACTCCACACTGCTGCCCTGTGATAACATGCTTGGTCTGATTACAGTTAGACCATTTTGATTTTTAACTGCAACACATGAAGCGTAGGTCCCAGGAAACAGCAGCAACTAACCTAGTGCTGTCTTTGAAATATCTGCATTTCCTGAATTGCAATTTAAAGTACAAGCAATCTTCAACAGAAGAAAAGGGGAGGGGGGGGGGGGGGGGGCAGTGACATTTTTCTATCGAAATAAAAGGTAATAAAATGTATTTTAAAACCTTGGTTAGCACTACTTTGGTGGTTAGCTTATTTCTTCTACAGCAAAAGTTAATGGTTGATGGTTGATGTTTTTGCTTTATGTTTTAGGGGACAGCTGGGAGTGAAGCCTTTGCCACTGAAGAAATGTCAAATCTTGTTAACTACATTCAGCCAGTAAAGTTTGAGTGCTTTGAGACAGCCAAAAGTAAGCTTATTTACACAAATGTATCCTGTACGATAAATGATGCGCACAAATGCAATGGAAATACTTTTCGAACACATTTTTGGAGCTAGCGCATACTTGTTTTCAGTCATTTAAGTCATACGTGGTCAACGCAGGACATCTCTATCCGGACTGGGGCACTTAATTAAAACTTAATTACACATATTATATGTCAATAAAATCTACAGCTATGGCCAAAAGTTTTGTATCACCTAGAATTTTAGGATCGAGACATAATTTAAAAAAAAAATAAACTACATCTAGATCTTTTATTTAACATCATTTAATCATATGTATATGGGCAACTACAAAGCGGTATATAATTCAATATGTTAATATATATATATATATCAACATTTCTCCAATTTCAGTTAATTCTTGAAAATACGTTGTTCCTTCTTGGTCCATTTTCAGTGCAGCTACACGTTATATAACCAGAATTCTCAGCGAGGTTTTTTATTCACTACAGTTGATAACCATTTTTTAACTTGTAACGTCATTACATACAGCTGTTTGTTAGAATCCAGTTTGATGGAAACCTGTTTTTGTATGATAAGATTCACATATATTTTTGTGTGGAATTTTGCAAGTTCACTAGAAATGTGTTCATCTTGTTGATGGAAACATAGTTACTGGCTTAATTTTATACAACATTTTTAAATCACTATTTTTCAAAATAACTATAGAGAACCCTGTATTAGCTTGTATTTTACTCACAGAATATCATAACTAATATCTTAACATCAGTGCAATCTCACATACTAGCTAAAACATCTGTGTAGCCAACACAAATATTTTGTAGTTTTGCAAATCTGAAACAGACTGGTAAAACAGAAGATAATGCATATAACATGGTTTATCCAAAGGGGTGATTTTATGTTTTAAACAACACACAGTATTAGCCTGCAGTATAAGGCATCTGAGTCAAAACTGTTTTAACAACACTGACCCAGAGTATAAGTATTACCTATGCATTCTGCTGTTTAAAATTAATTACATGCCTTATAAAACATTGTTATTTTGTTTTGCAGAAGTTAACAGAAGTTTTGAAATGTCATCATTTGTGGAAACAAAAGGTCTAGAACAACTTACAAAATCACCTGTGGAATTTGTGGAGTATCCTTTTTTTCTAATAATCAGTTAAATTAAACAGTATTCATTTAAATTTTAAATGAAAATACATATCTTGTTTTTCTGTTGAAATTGCGCATTTTTCCAAAAATCGCGTGGTGGATGCTAATGTTTGTTAGCCCTTTTAAAGTATACTACAATATCTATTATAGTTTATCTGCAATTGTCTGGAATTCAGATAACTAAATCTCAATCTGAAGGCAAATTAAGAAATGCAAAACGTCCTCTTACAAAAATTTCTTTAACTTACAAAAAATGTGTAATGTTTATATTACCTTCATTTTTTAAAAAAATTGACACATTATTATTAACATTATTGTAGTCTTTGGCAGTAAAGAATTTGTTTTGTGACTTTCCTTAGCACATATTCTACAGGTATAATAAATTACAGCTGAGCCGCATCTATCCCAAGGGAACCAGAGTTGATTCCTCAAACTACATGCCTCAAGTTTTCTGGAATGCTGGTTGTCAGTTGGTAGCTCTTAACTTCCAGACATTAGGTAAGTTATCCACAAGAAAGAAAAGGGGTTATTTTCAAAGGAGGAGGATAGTGATATACGCTAAAGCTGCAGAAAACACGACGGGAATCTAGCCGCTAGTTTGATTCATTTGTTATTCTGACTCTTTTTTTTGGCAGAATAGATAATGATCTAAGAATCCGTGGCTGTTTTCCAAAGATCAAAGTGGTAGATCATTTAAACATCCACTAGTTTGCTTTCTGACTGCTTTAGACTGGTCTATACATATATCTGCCAGTATAAGAGTGACAGGCTACATTTCAGATCCTAGGTGCAACTACTGTGCCCCCCAAACTTTTTCAGGCACCTTATGTCCCCCTCAAAATTCAGGATATCCCATTATCATGGGAAAGCTGCTGACATGAACCTGTGTCGATTTTTTTAAATAAATAAATAAATAATAAACCGTTGTGTAGAAATGAAGCAGGCTCACACAGATTGTACAGGTTCTTGAATGCAGTGGTTTATTAAGCTGGGACTCTACACTTGACAGGTAAAGCGTGCTGTTTTACCAGCCAGTGGTACAACTACACCTGAGCAGCATAGTGCTACTCAGACTGTGGCAAATAATAAAATAAAAGAACTGTTTTGACTGTGTGCTACAGCCAGTTAAGTGCAGTCTCAGGTTCTTTTTAGTCCCGCTTTTCTTTGCTCTCCTTGGCTTTCTTCTGCTCCTCTCTGTCTCTCTGTTCTTCTTCCTCCAGTAGAAGCCTGTTGTCTCAGCAGCCCGCTACTTATCCCTGCGTCCAGGCCACGCCCCCCGGTGCACCAGCCACCAATCCCAAGCATGTACAGTTTCCCGCTCTCAATCCCTTGATGGTTGCAACATCTTGTCTCATGATTTGTGACAACAATGTTGCAACCGAGTCCCGTGGAAGCCGAGCTTCAGATTGGTGGGATTCTCCCGTCTCTGATGTCCCTGAACACCTGCTGCCATTAAACCTTTGACCCTGGGTCACAGAACACACGGTTACAGAATGACACTGTGTACATGTGTTAGAAGCTTAATTGTGTTCATTGAAATAATGCATCTTCTTTTTTATTTTTTTTTTATCCTATAAAGTTACAGATGCACATCCTTGGGAGAGCATATAGCGCCTATAAATAAATGTTTCGGTGCTCTATCACCCACAGGGTCAGAGCCTATGTGAAATGTATGTGTATACAGTCTTTCTACATATGTTATATTTTTTTTCATTTAGTGGATAAGTTAAAACATTACGTTTTGTTCTTGGTACATCAAAATAAATAATCGTTACTTGAACAAGGTATTTTTGATAGATACAGCTGCTTTAAGATTGCACTTTTAATTAAAAATATTGCACAATTAACAACCTAAATCTTTTATACGTAGATAAATATTGCTTCCTGATGGATTTGTACCCTTTAATTTGATCAAAATATTGTAAATTTATTAAATTGTTAATGTGGATAGCGATATTGCTACTGGCTGCCAATGTAATGAACGGCCATGATCATTTGTATATGCACAGACACATTTTTATTGAGAAATATCAGTACATTGGCCAGTATATTATATATGTGACCATTTACATTTACTACAAACAATCTGTTATTATTACACGGTTGCATTGTCCTGCAATTTTACAGATCTTAACAGTGTAGTTAGCCTACATACAAAAATAATAAGAAAAATAATAATACAAAAATAAAATAATAAAATATATATGTTTGCATTTGCATTTTGACTTGTTTTTTCCCCCGCTGTTTTGGGACAGGTTTTGATTGTGCATATATAACATTGCTAACACATTTGAACCGGTGTGGTGTTATTTTGCAGTACGTGTTAAAACGTGGTATGCCGTGTACTGCGCTGGCCTGGGCATGCGCAAATGGTTTTAGCTCAGAAAACACGGAAACGCCCGTATGAACAGGGTACGACATACTGAGTTTGGCCTTTAAAGTTAAGAACATAAGAAAGTTTACAAACAAAAGGAGGCCATTCAGCCCATCTTGCTCGTTTGGTTGTTAGTAGCTTATTTATCCCAGAATCTCATCAAGCAGCTTCTTGAAGGATCCCAGGGTGTCAACTTCAACAACATTACTCGGCAGTTGGTTCCAGACCCTCACAATTCTCTGTGTAAAAAATGCCTCCTATTTTCTGTTTTGAATGCCCTTTTATCTAATCTCCATTTGTGACCCCTGGTCCTTGTTTCTTTTTTCAGGTCGAAAATGTCCCCTGGGTCGACATTGTCAATACCCAGGGGACTTTTTGATTATTTTCATAATTCAGCAAATGTATGTGACTTTAACTGATGAGCAAAAATTTGGATTATCTAAAATTGCAAACATACGATGTTGTGGGTGATCTACAGTTTGTCTTGCTCGTAGTGATTTGTGCAGTTGTCAATCACAGCACTTCCGAATCAATATGCCTTAATTAGATTCTTGTATGGCTGGAGATCTCATTTTAAAAGGTGTCAATATAACTTTTTAAAATTATTATCATAAGAGATGTGTATTTTAAGTGCAATAGGCTTTAAAGATATGCGTCTATACTAAAATCACAAAGGTAACTCTAAGCAGTATTTTTGTTTGTTTGGTTTTGCAGATCGCTTCCAGCCCTGTGTTAGCTAGTTAATAAATGCCTTCCATGCCATTTTTCTTGACTGTTCTACCCGTCACCCCTGCATGTCTTGGATGGTATCAACAAAGATGTTTATTTTGATTGTTTATTTATTTTACTTATTATACTAAAAAATAACTGCATTTTACAAAAGCAATGTGCTCTGAGTGTACTGAACTAAATGCTGTTTAAACAAAAGTCAAATCCAGGGGGAACAAAACAAACTGAAGATCTGCCGAAAATATTCCTATTTTTGTACTTATTTTAAATTTTAAATAATGGTAATTACTTTTCATCTATTCGTGGCATGCTGTTTTTATTCCGATGAGGAGACTCCCTAAGCATATCTTTCACAAACAGATGTAGTGTTGCTCCCAGCAATTCTCCAAGTGGAGTTACACAGATGTTTTTGTTTGTTTTTGTTTTTTTTTTATCATAGGGTTGCAGTATAGTATACTGTAGTGCAAATATTTTAATATTCTGTATATTTTTCCTTTTTTGTTACACATTTCATGCACCAACATTAGCACTATACTCTCGAACAATTACAATAATTTGCACAACTGATACTGACTTTGTCTTTATGGTGTACATTACGAACGTGTGTAGTGGAAATATTGTACAGGTGTTTTTGTAGTGTTTTGGTATTTTGGACTGCAGTGAAGTTCAGCGGGCGGTCAACATGTTGATTAGGCTTCATAAAGGGAAGGATCCTGAAAAGGTCAAGAAGGAAGGTCATTTGATTTGGTGTCAAATTACGATGACTCGCCTTAGTCACGTTTATGGCACAATCTCATATGTGGAGAGTCAGGAAATATACCCACTAGACTTTCCTAATGAAAAATGAATGGCACTTTGTCGCACTAAATGACATTCTTATACCATTAGAGCCAGAGTCAACTGTATTTTTTGTAGATTCCACAAGCTTAAATCTGCATATTGTTTTAATTGTCTAGCAACTTATAAACACAACTAATGGTTCTGAAGTGTATATATTTAAAGCAAGCATACATCAGTAGCCTATTCAATACTTTATTGCTTCACATTGTGCTGTAGGCTATACCGTTATCAGTGTATTTATTGAAAAACGAATTGGTACATAAACTGGCACATGCATTAAGACTTGAAATACAAACGTACCACTTTTTGACAGCAAACCATTTTCTGACCTTACACGTGTCATGTTTTTGACCGCGTATCACATTCTGACGATGTACCACTTTCTGGCCCTACACTGGAACTTGCCAGATTACACTGTTTAAATGCTCATTGCTTATTAATTTAAAGCTCCTAAGAACCACAGAAAATGATGCATGAAATGTGATCTGCCAACAGGTAGAACGGAGGTCCACTTTAGAAAGTAGGAGGATATTTTTTAACAGGTTAAAAGGTGTAAAAATTCAGCAGATTTTGCCGTTTCCACCAAAAATGAAACCTCTTTCCAAAATCGGGCCCATAATCTCAAAGTATTCCAAAGGTTTCCAAGACCAGAACTAAGGTACCGGTAACCAGAAAATTGCAACCGTTTTTTTTTTTTTTTTGTTTAATTCATTTATTTCTTCATCTTCTCCTAATTGGAATTTCTGCCATGTATTTCAAAGACTTCAATCTTAATCATTTTGGTTTCAATGTTTAAAATAAAATATCAGCATTGTGTTGTCTTTCCTATGGAGTATTTTATGTATACTACTGACTCACTGACATTGACGTTTTCTGTTTGTATGGATTTGATAATAAAGTAGATTTACTTTGATGCATAATTGTTTTTTATTTTTTAAGCCGTGTAATCGCAGTGTATGAGTAGCAAGGATTTTCCTTTCAACTAAAAACAAAGACAAGGCATAATTATCTGTGACACAAGTAAGACAAATTGTCTTTCCTAAATACTCTGATGACATTGGAAGATCTCGGGGGATTAAGTGAAGAATTGCAGTACTGGTAATCTGATTTTCATACCGTAATAAAAAATCAACAACTTTTGGAACAAAGTTTTATATTACAAGAATACTAAGTGTGCTGTATAAGGCTTTATTAAACCCTCAGAATCCCTGCTGGCTAATGTAGGGACACAAAAATAGCATCCCAGTTTTATGTTATACTGCTAATACTTGATGAAGATGATAACTTATGCCTATATATCTTTCCATAGTTCCTCTTTTACAAAAAGAGTAGAATCACAGTGTCAAAAACTGGTAAAATATCAGGAAAAATTATGTAGTGTTTATTATTTCTGTAGCACACAAAAAAGAATCAATCTTGGAAGTAGATTTATAGCATAAAGCAATGCTGTTGGTTAAAAGTAGTCTAGAATGGAGGTTCTCAGACTCTTTTGTTTGGTGGACCCCTGAAAATTGAGGAAAAGGCAAATTGCAAAAAAGAAAGAGAGATTGTACTGCAGTGAATGTAAATGTAAAAATATAATGTTGTCTTATAAGGCCTGTCTCTCACCATAACAGCCGAAGACTACTTTAAATACAATGAAGTCAAATTAGTATTAGTAAAAAAAGCATATTTCTATGTACAATATTCTACTTTCTGCACATATCACAAGGTCTGTCTATCACCAAAACAGTGAAAGTAAATTATTCTCTCTATTCAATACAAATGTTGTTTGACAAGGATTTTTTAATGATATACAGTGACATCACACTGCAAGGATATTCTGTAGAATCACAATATGTTACAAATTGCAATCACATGCAATAGCATCACATCAAATTATACATCTGCAATAATATTCAATATTGTTATATTGAATATTTGTAAAGATATATACAGTACCCTAACTTATATTTTTTCTAGCTACAGTGTGTAGTCTAATCCTTCTTAAATACAATTGTGCTGCAGAATTACAGCAGTTGTTTAGTGGAAACAGCATTTTTTTTTATGCAGTACAATGCAACACTGTGCAGCATATAAAATGAATACTGCAGTACTTTTTTAAGGGAGCCTGCGGCAACCATTGGCTGTCATGTGAAAGATTTTTAACAAAGCTCTTTGGAAATACTGCCATCTACTGGTATTAAATAAATATTCAATTCACATTCAGAAATACTGTGTATTTTAAAATACCAACTCATAAACTGTATTACGTTATTTTTAAACTAATTACATCTCTCAGGGTACCATCCTGAGCCAGTTTTCTTTTTTTGTTTTTGTTTGTGTGTGTGTGTGTGTGTGTGTGTGTGTGTGTGTGTGTGTGTGTGTGTGTGTGTGTGTGTGTGTGTTCGTAGTTGTCTTGGGATTCTGTATACCTTTAGATCAGCCAGTTCTCAGTGTTTTATAAGAGCTGCGTTGAACAGTCTTTTACAAACTTGCCTCCGATTTGTGGTACATTTTCTATGCTGTTGGCAGTCTTTGCTGGCCTGATGTAATTTGTTGGTGAACTTTGCAGGAGAATGATTCATTCTAAAGGTGGGTAGAATAGAGTGTGGCAAAACCACCATGGTACCAAAACAGTAAAAACAAAAAAAATTAAGAGTACTTGACATCCTGAGGTGTTTATTTCTTAAGAGAAACTGTTGTTTTATACAACTGAATTGTCATAATCGCTATAATCATAATATGTTTCTTTACTTAAAGAAACCATTGCATTTTGACAGTGCTGTAGTAAAAGGTGTTTCTTTTATGCTTACATTTTGAGCTGTTAGAATATATCGGGAGCTGTGTTTACTGTCTTTAAAGTTTAGTCATTCAATTTTTTTCTGAGAAGATAACCATTCATTCATAAGAGCTTTTGTATTAAATTAACGTAGTTTTGTAACTTAAATTTCCTTTTCCTTATGGCTTTGTGAATGTTCCCTCTATGACTTCCAGTACCTTATACCCTGGTTTGCTATTTTGAAAAAATAAATCTATCTACCTACCTATCTATCTATATAGTAGATATAGATATACAGTATATATAGATATACTGTATAATTGATTTGCTCACACAGGCATGAATTATGTATAAAGACATGTATTTCTTAGTTTAGTTGCTCTGCCTCACTGTGATTGTTATGTGTGCTGTCTGCTTTCAGAGCCTGACTATTTTAACAATAACAGCACAGGGATTGCAGTAGTTATAAAGTTTGGAAGACTCTTAGGGATAGATGTAAGTGTAGGCGCAGTGCAAATAATTGCTGGCAAAATTCGAATTGCATTGCGGCCAGGCAATTATTTTGCACTGCACCCTATGTAAGCTTAAGAGCAATGCAAATTACTCAACACACACAAACAATGATCCGCATATTATGATAATGAGAGTCTCAATGAGCGCATTGGTCTATTAAGCGGCTGCACTTGCAGCCCAGAGGTGACGGAGTTAGGAGTACAGAGAGCAGTAGGCGCTGTAGACATTTGTGGAGCACGAAAATACAAATAATAAAAAAAATATGTCAGAGGAAGGGCAGCAAAGTCCTCTTTTTCTGAGAAGGAGCTGAGAGTCCTTATGGCTGAGGTCACTCAGCATGAAACGGAATTGTTCAGAAAAGTCTCAGCCAACAACAGTTATACGAGTATCCCTAGGAAATGATATGTATTTGCCTGTGCTTTTTAGCATGACATCCAGAAATTTGCCTAGCATTCTGGAAAAGGTGGAATGGGCTATCCCTCCAGACAGAGGCTAAGTAGTGCAGAGAACACAGCACTTTCACATGTGCAGGGATAGCGGCCCCTCGATTGACGCTAGGGTCTAGCTCATCCCTCAATTGGCCTGCAGGATGGCCTGCAGAGTGAGACGATAACGCTTTAGCACCACATCCTTCGGCATCCCAAACCAAAGTGACCCTGGGATTGAATATGCAGTGTCTTCTTCATCTTGTCCTTCTCGTCCAAACGTGCGTCAACAGCTCTTAGTTACTCACTTCTGCAATGGTTTGCACCTCGTAAGAAGAGGTGTAAAGTTTTTGGAGGGACAGCAGTTGCTCCTTACATCACATTATAACATTTGCGTCCGCTTAGTATCCAGATCCCGTCCAATTCCATGCTCTTTTCTTCATTTGAATGCTTATCAATATAATTTTAATAGATTATTGACGGCAAAGTGCAAACACCAGGTGAACACCATTCTTTACATATGCCGCATTTTTAGTGGACGCTAATATCAGACTTTTACGGCTCCTAAACACGATTTACGGTCGCATTATGGGGGTTTTGCACCCGCAAATCACTTTGAGCGTATCCTTACATCTACCCCTTAATATCAGCAAGACTAAGCTTTTGAGAATTGAAGTACTTTGGTTGATTCAGCTTTTTGGTAATTATGGCAGACCTTCTGAAACAAGTACGCAGGCCATTTGATGGTTTTATTATTATTATTTATTTCTTAGCAGGCACCCTTATCCAGGGTGACTTACAATTGTTATAAGATATCACATTATTTTTACATACAATTACATTATTTTTTTACACATTATTTTTATATACAATTACCCATTTATACAGTTGGGTTTTTACTGGAGCAATCTAGGTAAAGTACCTTGCTCAAGGGTACAGCAGCACATACTGTTTCTTGCAGTCAGGATGTTTGTACTGTATAACATAAATAACATTGATAGTTATACTGTAGGCTCTACTTGTTATAGTACTATTGAAAGTAACAGTTTCTTCAAGAGTATCACAGGTAGTGCATCTGTTTGAGGTACAGTAATATGATGGGTTGTTTTAATTAAGCTCTTATTAAATAAGACAAGAGCTTTGGGAATGGCTATCTGGAATTTTACTGAATTGCCCACTAATTGCACGTTTGTAATTTGGCGCTGTAGGGTAAATATCAACCACAAATGGAATTGATATTTTCTTTAATGACATTATTTTTCACCTTGTTGAGCAGAGATGCTCTTGATATTAACATTGTACAATTAATTTAGCAAGTTAATAACAAGGATGTGGTTTTCTAGTTTTCCCAGGAATAAGTTTGAATAGGATGGAATGTGGGTACCCATTGCTATCCATTATATCTGAAGGTTAGTGTTTCTCACAAAAAGTTAAATTGTTACAAGTGAGAAGTGAGAAGCTAGTATTGTAAGCATTTCTGTAGTTGGTTCCTTGATCACTCTTTTGTTAAGAGCTTCTTTTAGCGCAAGTAAGTCATCTTCATAAGGATGTTTGGATATAAGGAAGGGACATCAAAGGTAACAAGTAAAGTGTCTTCGTTAAATTGATGTTGCATGTTACTGTCTGTTTTACACTGGAAATCATTTGTTTCTTTGATATATGATGGTAGCTCCAGGACTGACTTTGAAGATGCAGAACTATATACAAAGCTGTTCTTTCAGTAACATTATTATTGCTATTCCCTTTTCTTTCCTCTTTATTTTTAACCTGTATTTGTAAACATATATCAAAGTTAAATAATTCTCTGAAGCCCACTTAATTGGTACTACTTTTGTTACATTACATTTGTTCCACAACAAATACTGAAAATATCACCCTGAACTAAACAGTTTGATAACAGGGACCAAAAGTGTGTATCAAAATGTGTTCTTTTTTTATAGACCTGTCTATGCAGTTAAATTTGGGAATGTATGAATACAATGGGAAGTGTGGATATCGACTGAAACCAGAGTTTATGAGACGCCCAGATAAGCACTTTGACCCCTTCACAGAGTCAACTGTGGATGGAATAGTAGCTAATACTCTTTCAGTTAAGGTAAGTACTCAAAACTCAGTTGTTCACATTTTCAGATTTGCTAAAGGCTATACAAAATGTACACTTGATTTACTAAATTACAATATAAGCCATTCTGGAAGAAGTGTTAGACCACCTCCAATATGTATCTGATTTGAAAAATACTGATGGTAGCAGGAATAAAAGGTCCATCCACAGCTGATACAGCCCAGTTTGATGGAATGTCATAAAGGAGATGTCTTTGAACGAGTTGGGAAAGTAAAGTGCGATATTAGTGGAACTGGGTTCACCAGTGAGCTAAGCAGACATCTTAAAACAACCTTGTGGTATCATAGTGGAGGGACAAGGGGAAAACCATATTGGAGGTGAGTACTGAACCAAATTGTTGAGCCACAAAGCACACTGTGAAAGATGGAGACAAATTCTCTTTAAGACATTTCACAAACTTGGAGAGG
Organism: Acipenser ruthenus; assembly: GCF_902713425.1. Taxonomy (NCBI): domain Eukaryota; kingdom Metazoa; phylum Chordata; class Actinopteri; order Acipenseriformes; family Acipenseridae; genus Acipenser; species Acipenser ruthenus. Next base: position 44,397,762 of record NC_081193.1, on the reverse strand, counting down.
GACTATCCTAACTGCTTTTCAGTGTCATCCCTGATAAAAAAAAAAACAACTACACAAAATACTAAGTGCCTCATGCACTAAACGGTGATAAGTTACCTGAAATACTGCGTGGCAAGGGAAACCCATACTGCGCCCTATTCACTAATCTAAAAATATGCACTAATAAAGTGAGCTAAATTATTCATTTGCAAGCTGGCACTGCGGGGTGTATTCTGCATACAGAATTCTGCGAACAGTAGCGATTAAATCCATACTTTTAACATGAAGTAATACTTTCTTCTTGGTTATTTGCAAATCCAAATTGAATTTAAAACAACAGTATTATGACATGTATCCCTAAATTGTGTTTCAAAGTGTGAATTGTCTGCTTTTGTCAGGCAATATTTTTTAAAATTAACGTTACATGTAAAATAATTAATTAACACGTTAGGTTACTTTTCACTGCTTAAGGTGTAGGTAGGGTAGTGGTCTAATATATTTTTCCAGGATGCAGTATGTCCAGGAATTTCAGGTTTTTATGAAAATCAATATGTAAAATTCTGTTTTTTTCCTCACATATCGTATTGTAATACTGTCTAATTTTCTATATACAGATCATTTCTGGACAGTTTTTATCAGATAAAAAAGTTGGCACTTACGTTGAAATAGATATGTATGGGTTACCTGTCGATACCAGACGGAAAGCTTTTAAAACAAAGACTTCCCAAGGAAATGCAGTTAACCCAGTCTGGGAAGAAGAACCCATAGTTTTTAAGAAGGTAAGTGATGTTTGTATACGGTATTAAAAAAAGTGTATAAAAATGTATAAAAAAGTGTTTACTCTGCAACAAAATATGGTGAGAAATTACTGTACTAGTCATACAAACTATTGCTACTACACCTCTGCATGTGGGTTTGCTCCATTCCAAGGATGAATAGTTAATAAAGGGCTCCTAATGCCAAGTTAGGGAAAGCCCCTAACCAACACCTTTTCACATTCGGTAATGTTCATCTTACAGGTTTGTACTTCATGGTACTTTTATTATTATTTATTTCTTAACAGACGCCCTTATCCAGGGCGACTTACAATTGTTACAAGATATCACATTATTTTTTTTTTACATACAATTACCCATTTATACAGTTGGGTTTTTTACTGGAGCAATCTAGGTAAAGTACCTTGCTCAAGGGTACAGCAGCAGTGTCCTCCCATCGGGGATTGAACCCACGACCCTCCGGTCAAGAGTCCAGAGCCCTAACCACTACTCCACACTGCTGCCTGTACTGTAATCATATACTATCTTGAAGATTTATTGTGGGCTCAGCTAAAATGGTACTACTATTTACATGCATCAGCTCAGTATCACTGAATAGTGGGAACAAAGTCCAGTGTGAAAAGACTGGAAACCCAGAACGAACATAATACAATAAGTCCAATTTGAAATACTGCTTAAATCAATTGGCTAATAAAATGTGTAAGAAAACCAGGAAATAGTTTGTTTAAATTCAAATATATTTTGTCAGTGGCTTCATGCTGCACACTTGTTTTATAGCTTTAATCACACAGGGCCCTATCCTGGATTTGCACAGTTGACCTAGTTGCTATCCTCAGTGCAACACAATCCCTATTTTTTTTTTTTGGTTTAGTCATCAATCAAAACGCTTTCCTATAGCCATTTTGCATTAACGCTGTGCACTTGGGTGACGTTGCTGAAGAGCTTGATCATGGCAGATAAAGGGTTAGTGTGATGGGCGGATACATGACGCATCACTGTATTTACAATTTTCCAATGCAATTGCAATTGGCTACCACTAGGCTGCCAGCTATGGTAATTTCTAGGGTTGAGTTATATGAGAAGACCCAGCTGGCTATACCAATAATGGTATAACACATTAGTGGGAAAACACACACAAAAAAATGCAAAACCAAACAGAGTGGGAAAACAAAAATTAGCCACACAGGCAGCTGAATGCTACTCCCACTATAAGAGAGGGGTCCCGCACCAGGAACCAGTACTGTGCAAAAGTTTTAGGCAGGTGGAAAAATTGCTGTAAAGTAAGAATGCTTTCAAAAATAGACATGTTAATAGATTATATTTATCAATTAACTAAATGCAAAGTGAGTGAACAGAAGAAAAATCTAAATCAAATCCATATTTGGTGTGACCACCCTTTGCCTTCATAACAGCATCAATTCTTCTAGGTACACTTGCACAAAGTCAGGAATTTTGTAGGCATAAAGTCAGGTGTATGATTAAACAATTATACCAAACAGGTGCTAATGATCATCAGTTCAATATGTAGGTTGAAACACAATCATTAACTGAAACAGAAACAGCTGTGTAGGAGGAATAAAACTGGGTGAGGAACAGCCAAACTCAGCTAACAAGGTGAGGTTGCTGAAGACAGTTCACTGTCAAAAGTCATACACCATGGCAAGACTGAGCACAGCAACAAGACACAAGGTAGTTATACTGCATCAGCAAGGTCTCTCCCAGGCAGAAATTTCAAGGCAGACAGGGGTTTCCAGATGTGCTGTCCAAGCTCTTTTGAAGAAGCACAAAGAAACGGGCAACGTTGAGGACCGTAGACGTAGTGGTCGGCCAAGGAAACTTACTGCAGCAGATGAAAGACACATCATGCTTACTTCCCTTCGCAATCGGAAGATGTCCAGCAGTGCCATCAGCTCAGAATTGGCAGAAAACAGTGGGACCCTGGTACACCCATCTACTGTCCAGAGAAGTCTGGTCAGAAGTGGCCTTCATGGAAGACTTGCGGCCAAAAAGCCATACCTCTGACGTGGAAACAAGGCCAAGCGACTCAACTATGCACGAAAACACAGGAACTAGTGTGCAGAAAAATGGCAGCAGGTGCTCTGGACTGATGAGTCAAAATTTGAAATATTTGGCTGTAGCAGAAGGCAGTTTGTTCGCCAAAGGGCTGGACAGCGGTACACGAATGAGTGTCTGCAGGCAGCAGTGAAGCATGGTGGAGGTTCCTTGCAAGTTTGGGGCTGCATTTCTGCAAATGGAGTTGGGGATTTGGTCAGAATTAATGATCCCCTCAATGCTGAGAAGTACAGGCAGATACTTATCCATCATGCAATACCATCAGGGAGGCATCTGATTGGCCCCAAATTTATTCTGCAGCATGACAACGACCCCAAACATACAGCGAAAGTCATTAAGAACTATCTTCAGTGTAAAGAAGAACAAGGAGTCCTGGAAGTGATGGTATGGCCCCCACAGAGCCCTGATCTCAACATCATCGAGTCTGTCTGGGATTACATGAAGAGAGAGAAGCAACTGAGGCTGCCTAAATCCACAGAAGAACTGTGGTTAGTTCTCCAAGATGTTTGGGCCAACCTAATTGCAGAGTTCCTTCAAAAACTGTGTGCAAGTGTACCTAGAAGAATTGATGCTGTTTTGAAGGCAAAGGGTGGTCTCACCAAATATTGATTTGATGTAGATTTTTCTTCTGTTCACTCACTTTGCATTTTGTTAATTGATAAATGTAAACTATTAACATGTCTATTTTTGAAAGCAATCTTACTTTACAGCATTTTTTCACACCTGCCTAAAACTTTTGCACAGTACTGTAACTTGTTAAACAACAGAATTGATGGTAGGTATTAGAAAGAACCACTGATCACTGTCCATCTCAATTTTTAGCTTTCTGCATAAAAAATATAAAGCCATTTTCATGACCAAGTGTCCACTAGTAGGACACTGGCAACAGAATAATCCTACTTAAACTTTACACCCTGTATGTCAAATCCTTGATCTTTCAAACTGTAATATTTTCATCTAAATCTAACTATTTCTATATAACTAGGTTGTTTTGCCTTCCTTGGCATCCCTAAGGATAGCAGTGTTTGAAGAAGGTGGTAAATTTATAGGCCATCGGATAATACCAGTTTCAGCTATTCGACCAGGTAAGTAAAATACTGTCTACCTCTCAACAAAATACCTTTTTGTCTGTGTTACAAAAAAATCTCTAATACTAATGCCTTCTTTTTTAGGTTACCACTACATCAGCCTTAGAAATGAAAAGAATCAGCCTCTGGTGCTGCCAACTGTTTTTGTGTATATACAAGTTAAAGATTATGTTCCAGACACCTTTGCAGGTAATAGTCCATTATTCAGTCTATTGAAAGCATGTCATATATGTGTTAATCTTTAGCTAGCCTTTCAGGCTTAAATAAAGTACCTCTGAATATAGAGCGAGGGAACTGACATCTGGTTTACTTAACAAAGTCTTTAAGTTACCACCCTTGGTCTTGGTCTCAAGATGAACATAACAAAAACATATTTAAATCTTCTATATCCACTTACTACGAAGTGTAGTTCAATAATATGGCTTATTAAGGAAGTATCCCACAGCCTATCCAGTCTCCAGAATGAGCATTATCATTATTTTAAAAATTACTGTGCAGTGTATATGTAAATAGCCAAGGCTCTAGTAAAATGTATCATAGATATAATACTACATTTGGCCATAAGATGTATTTGCCCATTCCTATTGATTGTTACAGTTCATTGTTACTGTTGTGTGCACTTGCTGGATGTAATGGAAAAAACAAAAATCTAGTTTGCAACTAAATTGTTTCTTCTTGCATAATACATGCTGAATCCACTTTAACTAGTTTAATTTGTAAATAATTTGCTATAATTTCAGGGGGCAGGTTTTTTAAGTGTATACCTAGAATAATTTAGCCCTATAATATGTGGTCCTTTATAAACAGGTATTCATTGTTGATGTTCTTTACTTTAAAAGGTTTCAGTGCACAGCATCAAATACTTACACGATATCAAGATCACAGCGGTTGTGCACAAGCTACTAATGTTACCATTATGTATCCTTTCAGCAGCATGTGAGGAAAAATGGTACAAAGCTTTTAAAAAAAGTATAGAATATATTAGACAGAGTGCAGTGTTTTAATACAGTGGCTAACTTTTTGGACTGTGCGTCATCTAGAAACACTGACATCCCAGGAGAGGTGTCAGCAGTAAGATCTGCTTTAAGTCAATATACAGGATCGTCGTTGTGTTGGAACGTCCAGTTGCGCTTTAAATCAAGTTTTGTAAAGGAGGGTTTCAGATGATTGACCAATATCTTTTGTTATGCTATGGAATCATGTGGGATAATTAACAATAAAATAATAATAATCAAGTAAACAAAATGTGCACATGCAGGGATAAATTTAATCCTCTCCCTGCTCACTATATATATATATATATATATATATATAGAGAGAGAGAGAGAGAGAGAGAGAGAGAGAGAGAGAGAGAGAGAGAGAGAGAGAGAGAGAGAGAGAGAGAGAGAGAGAGAGAGAGAGAGAGAGAGAGAGAGAGAGAGAGAATATGTCATGTTTTTTAGACTTCAGTAGACAAAAAAATACTGTTAAGTATATAGAGAAAAACAAACAATGCGTTGCATATTAAATGTAAATTAGTGTACATGATACTGCTATAGCTGTTTGTCCTCACTGGAGTTGCATTGCAGAGGCAATTCAATTAGTGCTGCAATTTGCAGGTACAGTGCTGTTAAACTGCAATCATACTACATACAGTTGTTTGTAAACAAATTCAATTTAAAATTGGTTGTGTTTTCTATTTCTAGATGTGATTGAGGCGTTGTCTAACCCCATAAGATATGTAAATCTAATGGAACAAAGAGCCAGACAGCTGGCTGCATTGACACTGGAGGATGAAGAAGAAGTAAAGAAAGAGGTCAGTTGTTGTGGAAGGACTGAGGCCCTGAGCATGTAACAGTGAATATATTGTGTGTTTTTGTGTGCTTTTGTGTAAATGAAGTTTGCTAAGATTTAAATTAAAACTTGGCAGGGATGGGGTGGCCATTCCCAAATTGGTTAATTGATTGCCAATTTGGCGATGGCCACCTGCATATAACAGGAGCCATTTTATTTCTTTGTTTAATACAGGTGTGTGAAAAGCACTTAAACTGCAATCTCTTTCTCTTGTCCCTGCTGTTAGCCAGCTTTGACCATCCAGCTACCCCACCACCGATGTTCTTAATGGTACATTTTAAACAACCAGTAATTGATCAGAAGTTGGTCTTTCTGCTAGGGTGTTTACCTGTATAATGATATAGTGCCTGAGTTATAATCTCAGTAAGTGCTTTTGTAATATCTGTGAGGCAGCTGCTGTAGTTACCTATTGAGTGAGATGGTAGTGGGCACAGATTACTGATTTTTTCAGCAGGATTTTTCAATTGAAAATGGGACTTCCTAGCAGAGGCAATAGCATTATATTGTTTCTCTCAAATGAATGACAAATGTAAGGGAACTAATTATTGCATTAAAAAAAGTTTCATTTTCAGTTATATACCGTATTCCTTCGAATTTAAGATGCACTTTTTTAAACAGTTGTTTTGCTTCCCACAAATAGCCTGCGTCTTAAATTCGACTACAGTATAGTGATGTGGCCAATTAAAATCGCCAACAAAAGACGTGATTATACAAATACACAAACAGCAACGTGACTGGCTGCTGTGAAAAGATGAACAGAGACGTCACTGTCCGAATACACAAGCAGCAACATGACTTACTGTCGAAAAAAGATAAACCAGAACGTTACTCGAATCATCCATAACATTCAGGCAGCCATTTTCAAAGAAGTGTCATTAGCTTCCTGAGGAATTCATAGAGAAGCATTTACAATTTCAGAATTAATAACAAACAGTACCAGCTTGGACAGATCGGAAATCCTGATCAGACCCCCATATTTTTCAACATGCCAAGCAATAGCACAGATCACAAAACTGGGAGAAAAACAGGTGTGAGTAATCACAAATGGAAATGAGAAGAAGCACATAACTGTGATGCAGTGTGACAGCAGACAGCTGCAAACTGTCTCCATGTGCTTAAGGTTTTATCTTTGTAAATGCATATTTATTGTATGTTTTTTTTTTTTTTTTTCTCAAATTTAGGGTTTGAAATTTGGGATGCATCTTAAAATCGAGGGTGCTTAAATTCAGAGGAATACATTGAAATTCTCCTCCATACATTTACAATTCAAATTATATCTACAGCACACATATGAATCCATTTTGTCCTGCTCCAAATTTAAAATGTGTTTAATCCACAATCAATTGTATAGGCTGCACAACACCACCTGCCACCATGGAGTCACTTAAAATGTGAGAAATAAACATAATGCAGGACATTATTATGTAGACAGCTGAAGGGTTTGAACCTTTCCCCTTCAGAAATCCAAATCATTTTCAAGTTTGGGCATCGGATTAAAAGTACTATCCTGTCCTAGATTTCTTTTTTTCCTCAGCAGATATCAATTTACTTTTACTTTAATTCATTGTGCCCAAATTGTCATTTTCAGCCTTTACATTTCCATTGAAACACTGCAATACTAAAGAGGCTGTGCAATCAGGAAAACTTGCCTCTTTAGGGGAAAGGCATGTGTCTTTTTAATGTGATTCTTTGGGTTTTATTCTGCCTACTTCAAGTTTTAAGGTCATGTGTTATGCATAGTGGATTTGGACAAACATGTTTATAAAGCAGATACTGCAGAGGTTATAATGGATGACAAAGGGGTGTATTCATTTGAATTAAATTGTATTACTTCTGGCAAGATCATTTCTTATACCGGAACTGCATATAATTGTAAGAAAGAAAAAAAGAAAATGTCATAAAGGACTCAGTTTCAGCTATTTTTAATCACTCTGCTGTCAAATTCTTTTATCTGCCCTCAAGTATCATGCAAAATTAAACTATTCAGTTTTTTTTTTCTAGCTTGATTAGTTGTGGAACTCATAACTGCACATTGAACTAGATGTAGAATGATTAGAACTGTATTAAATTAAAAATTATTGCATTGTTATAAAACTCATAATGCATTGCATATTTATCAGACTGTTTGCCCTTTGATTATGACTTTGCATAGTTACAGTTTTGTTATTAGCAGCAATTTTTATTTGCTGAAATGCCTACACAGATTTCTAATAATGTATTATGGATAGACTATAAAGAACTATTTGTAAATTATGTTCCTACCTGTACTATAATACGTCCGGTGTTTCAGATTTGTTTGACAAGGTATTCTCCATTTTTTTTCAGCGTTTGTATTCAGTCCACAGAATTATGCACATCTTTTTAACAGACTTGTCATTTTTTAGCCTTTAAATTTGTACTGCAGTGCTGATTAAATTTTGCTTATAGTTTCCAATACTAAAGAGGCTGAAAGGCATGTGTAATATGAACAGGCTACAAGATGCGAACTATCCTGGCATTTGTCTGCCTATCTGTAGTTTGAAGGTTATACATGTATATTAGATTTGGACAAATATTTGTTGACATGTGTGACGGGGAGCCCCTCCCCTATGTATATATTGTGCGCTATGTTTATGATTTGTTGTATTATTTGCGTATTGTATAGAATGGTGAAAAGCCAACATTATTTTGATTTTATTGTGTGTGGCAGGACAAGCAAGATGCCGTCCGCTATGTTTTGTATTGTTTTGGTTTTAGAATTACATTGTGGGAATGCGTTACTGATCAGCTACTGAGTATTTATGATGTCAACATTTTTTTTGCAGTTAAATGCAAATAAAACTGAATTTCTTTTAATTGGCTCTAAAACAGCATTAAAGAAAATCCCACAACCAGTGACCTTTGACAGCCCCCCAATTAGCTCTTCGCAAGCTGTGAAAAGTCTTGGAGTCTTATTTGATTCTACTCTTAGTTTTCAGCATCACATTCCAACTATAGTGAAGTCTGGTATTATCATTTGCAGAATATATCTCAAGTCCGTTTGTATCTTGCAGAATCTGACATAGAAATTTGAATTCATGTGTTTGTTTCATCTCGTCTGGATTACTGTAATGCCCTATTGGCTGGTCTACCTTGTAAACTTATCAATCGCTTAAAGCAGGTTCAGAATACAGCTGCACGAATTCTGACAGGTACAAAAAGATTTGAACATATTACACCTGTTCTTGCCCGCTTGCATTGGCTTCCGGTGAAGTACAGAGTTATTTTTAAAATGTTATTAATGACATTTAAGGCTGTCTCTGGAAATGGCCCTGCTTACATTAATGATATGCTTTTACCTTATGTCCCTGGATGCCAGTTGAGATCTGCTGATGCTGGGCTTCTGGTGACTACAATGATAAAACGTAGCTCTTGTGGTGGAAGAGCCTTTAGTCATTATGCACCTGTATTATGGAACAATCTTCCAATTGAAATCCATAAAGCTGACTCAATAAATGCATTTAAATCAAAGCTTAAAACACATCTTTATGCAGAGGCCTCTTTGTAGATTGGGATGGCCTATTTTAGAATTTTGTTAATATGTATTTTATTTATTTATTTATTTATTAAATTTTTTCCCCATTTGTTTTTGGATGTTTTTTGATATTTTATTGTATATTATATTATTGTATAGTATATTTATTTGTCATGTGAAGCGCTTTGGGATGATTAGCTGACAGTCACGTATCCTTATTTAACCCATGCAAAATGTGACCGAGGGATAATAAGATAATTGTTAGCCAGTTAGTCCCTCGGTCACCACTATAAAGATCTGAAGCTTTGGATGCACGTTGAGAGAGTGTTCGTAAGTGTAGAACTGGAGTGGAGACAGGAGGTAAAAGATCATTTAAAAAGGTAACAATTGCTACGTATGCTTGTTTTGCAACCATCATACTACTTGTTACTCTTTGATGTTTGTTTGTTTGTTTGGCCAACGTGCCTTTTTTGTTTGAAAGTGTCTTTTGTTTTGTAAACCTGTTTATTTTCTATTATTTAATAAAACACTGAGCTCCATAGTGTCTCCGTTTCGCCCCGCCATTACCTGTTTTGGTTTCATTTCCCTGGTCTGATGTCACCCCTGCAGCCATCCAGATCACACATGGCAAAGGAACAATTATGTTTGTAAGGTCTGTAGTGTGTGTCTTTTATTACCGTAGTAAATGCTAGTCACATCACTGCATCAGCTAGTCACATCACTGCAATTTTATCAAGCATCAGTTTTAAACAATAAATACGATCATTGGTGATTTCGGCATAACATTAGCCTGTGTATTGATTAAAAGCAATGAGCAGTAAAATCAATACAGTGTCAGACTTTTACAGATTTATCACAATTCTAAATTAATTATAAACTTGAATAACACGCCCTGTACAAAATGTGTGCAGAAAAATACATGTATTTAGAGGATTTGTTTTTTGTTTTTTTTTTAACCGGTAAACGTGGGTTTGGCAACATAGTTTAAATAATGTCATCAATTTTGTGCACTACATAATATGCATAAGTTGCGTCAATGTGTAATTTGCTTAGCAACGGGCTTAACGACCACAAGCCCACCCAAACAAACCAGCAACATGGCGTTGCCAGTTAGTTTTTTGGTGTTACCATCTGTGGCAGAGTTGAAGCCCTGCCAGCTTAATGTGTGGGTGTGTGTGGGGAATATTGGGTTGGCAGGGAGGGGGTTAAATTCCTCCCTGCCTGAACTTGTGGGAATGTGGCTGGGGCTATAATGGAATAATTGATTGATGCTCCAGCCACAGGTGTATAAAAAGGTAACATCAGTGGTGTTAAGGTTGGTGAAGGTTAATGTTGGTGAAGTCTGGTGTGTAGGTGAGTGGAACCATTGGAGATATACAGTGTTGGAGATGTGTGCTGTGTTGTATTGTATTGTATTGTATTGTAGGGCGTATGTACAGTAGTATTTTGTTTCAACCATTTATTTTGGCCACTGTGCCTATTTGTTTGTTTGTTAATGTGTTTTTGCTTATTCTCATGTTAGTAAAAGTGCGCAATAGTGCTTAAACTGCAGCTTCTCGTTTCTAAGTCTCTCTCCCTGACGATAACAGCCTTGCCAGTGATGCTACCCTGTCACACTATCAAAAAGTGAAGTGGAGAAGCAGCCAGAAGAACAAATCAATGACCACTCAAACAGGTGCCATGGCAACTGGCCTTTGTGCATTTAGGCCTACTCAGGCTTTGAGTTTTCTGCAGAAAACAGTGCTGCTGCTGCTGCTGCCTTGGCAGAGCTGGTGTTAGCGATACTTTAATTTACAGGATGATCAGAAGCAGCATGTACAGCAAAGGCTGCAAACACGAGTAATAGAGAAGGCAGCAGCCGGGAGAGCATTCTGAAAAATGCTTAGAAGAGTTGGATACCACAGATATATTTATACTATATGCAGTAGCAATGAGGTACAATGTAATGCTTATTCTTGTAAAGCTATAATAGTAACAGCAAATGCCTGAGCAAGCAAAACCTATAGTGTCAGAGAGGCTTGTTTAAAGGTTGTTGCATATATCTTTCTTGTGGAGTGTTTTGAGGACCTGTGTGGTCGAGGAAAGTATTAAACAGAGGTATCTTGTGAAAACAGTTATTAAGTTGAAAGTCTCCCAGTATCTTTACTTATGTTATCATTTTCTCTTTTATTTTTGTAATGTCCAGTTTCAATTGTATTAAACAATAGATATAGGTCTTGTATTAAATCTCAAATATGAATAAACATACTTCCTGTTTATTAAGGAGTATATATGATGTTACTTTAGCAACCACCTGTTGGGGATTTCTTTTTACTTGAATACTATTTTAAATCTACAGGAGCAACTGTATTTGCCTATTTATTTCCCAAAAAATTACTGTTATTTTCCAAACAATGTGGGTTTATCAAGGATGTTTAAATTAATTTGCTGCTTCTTTTGTTTATTATTATTATTATTATTATTATTTTAGATCGAACCTGGAGATATGCCTTCGGAGTCCAATAGTGATCCCAAGCCAGCACCAGCAGAAAATGGTGTACATCACGCACCCTGTATAGCACCTAACCCTCCCTCTCAGATCGTCCACCCCCCGCCACCCACCGGTATGAATTTAACTAGTGCAAACACTATTGCCAACATTGCATTCTATTCAAAACTGTCAAGAGGTCATGACAAGAATGAAAGATAATTGGCATACATGTATCTAAAAGGACTCAACAATTGGTGGACAGACACAACAAGAACAGTGGATTGTTATCTGTGTGTGGTGGAAGTTACAATATTTTAGTATTTACAGATATAGAGATCAGGTACTGTACATCTGATGAGTTGAACACACACGCACAGAAAAAAACAACAAAAGCAATAAGAAAGTGTCCATTTACTTAAAATGTACAATAACAAGGATGTCCTCTTATGACTTAATGGATATTTTTGTATTTTATTCAGAAAGGAAAAAAAATGAAAATGTTTACCATGATGGTTTCCAATAAATATATTGTTTAAATGTTTTTGTAGGCTCAGTAAAATCTGCAGTTAAAACAGAAGATGTCATACAGAGTGTCTTATCTGGTAAGTACATTGCTTGTTGATCTATGATATACTTCCTTTAAAGCCCAGTGTTCAGAATATGATTTGGTGCCAGATCACCAGTCAAATTTTTACATTTCCGTGAGTCACATTATATTTTATAGACAATGTGCTGAGTGGAAGCAGTTCTTTGAGGAGAATGGACATAAAAAATATTTTAAATTAAATTACGATTTTTCTGAAGCCATGGAAAGTTAAATGTTAAGCCATTATTGACATGAATAGAAACAGCTGCATTAATCTAAAGCAAACTCCATTGCACATTGACATGATATTTTCAAACTTTATTCAGCAAACTTTATTCTACTGTAGGTGTAGAAATTACAGAAGATGAGGACTCTACCATGAGTATTGTTCACATTACTCAACAAATTTGAGCAGTGTGGAGTAGTGGTTAGGGCTCTGGACTCTTGACCGGAGGGTTGTGGGTTCAATCCCCAGTGGGGGACACTGCTGTTGTACCCTTGAGCAAGGTACTTTACCTAGATTGCTCCAGTAAAAACCCAACTGTATAAATGGGGAATTGTATGTAAAAATAATGTGATATCTGTATAATGTGAAATAATGTATAATGTGATATCTTGTAACAATTGTAAGTCGCCCTGGATAAGGGCGTCTGCTAAGAAATAAATAATAATAATAATAATAATAATAATAATAAAAAATTAAAAGATATGTACATTTTATCTGAAAGCAGCTGTGGGAAAATGGACTTTGGGACTTAATATGACATTATCCCACCATGCACTGTATTTTATGTTTACAACCCGGCAAATATGGAGCAGTGGGTCCAGAAGTGCAGATTGGCCACAGGAGGACATACTGTCCATTGCCGTCTCTGAGAGGTGGGTGAACAGGAGCGGGCGTTCTCGTCCTGAGTGCCTTGGAGTCCAACAGCAATGTCTGACAACGCACCGCTGTTGGATGCCCCGATCACTCCAGGACATAAGTTTGGTCCCACAGTGGACGATTTGCTCCAGCACGGGAATCAACTAGAGCTGGTTCGGCTGCTTCCCAAGCAACCACCTCCAGTACATAAACCAGCAGACGCCTGGGTGCTTACCACCATTCAAACCCGCTATTCTCTGCAGTTCAAGCACGGTCCCCCTCCCTTTCGGGGCGTGACTACATCATCAATCACGTACCCACAGGAAGCCGATAAGCCGATGTGGTGTCTCAGGAGGTGGCAGCTCTGCTGCAAAAACGGGCTACTCGCATGATAGAACCCCTCCAGTTGGAGGAAAGGCTCTAATCCCAGTACTTCCTATTGCCCAAGCGGGATGGTGGTCTTAGACCGGTCCTCAACCTCAGACAAGTCAACCTGTATCTGAGACGAAGGAGGTTCAAAATGTTGACGATGCAACAGCTGTTGCAGTCAATTAGGCCAGGCCAATGGTTAACCACGGTGGACCTCAAAGACGCTTATTCCACATCCCCATAAAACCAGCGCACAGGAAGTACATGCTGTTCACCTTTCAGGAAAAAGCATACAAGTTCCGTGTCTTACAATTTGGCCTGTCCCTAGCTCCCCGTGCCTTCTCCAAGTGCATGGAAGCTTTGGCCCCATTGAGACTCAAAGGCATTGGAGTACTCAATTACCTGGACGACTGGCTCATTTGTGCCCAGTCTCCAGCACGGACAGAGGCCCACACGGAACTGGTCACCAGCCGCCTTCAACGGTTGAGCCTTACGGTGAATCATGCGAAGAGCCAGCTCACACCTTCCCAGACAACCTCCTATCTAGTAGTGTGCTTGGACTCTGGATCCATGCTGGCTACTCTGTCGGACGGCAGAGTGCACAGAATAGCCGCCTGTTTGGAGCTCTTTCAGTTCAACAGAGCGCTCACGGTAGTGACATTCCAGAACTTCTGGGCTTGATGACAGCAGCTTCTCAGACTCTTCCATTGGGTCTCCTGTGCATGCACCCTCTAAAGGCCTGGTTCAACAGCAGGGTTTTTCAGCCCACGTTGAACAGCGACCGCCTATTGACAATGTTCCACCACTGTCTAGAGGCACTCACTTGGTAGAAACAGCCAGCCCATCTATGCTCAGTCAGGCACGTGGGACCTTATGGCATCCCTACCCATCAAGCCTTCAGCTCTGGGTCTGGCCCCTGAATGGCTGCATTTTTGCTGTCTGGGACTTTCCAGAAGGGTTATTGACACCCTGCAGAATTCCAGAGCACCATCCACACATTCCCAGTATGGGTACAAGTGGGGTGTTTTCCAGAAGTGGTGTCTGCCTTATGGGTTTGACCCCCCTCCAAGTTCAAGGTTTATCTGGCAGCTATTTCAACTTGCCATGTCAAAATTGACTCAAGTCTCCCCAGGAGCTCACTTCCTGAAAATGTTTGCAATGGACTTGGATACTTCGGCCACTTTGTTCCTCTCTGGAAACTAAATGTGGTGCTTAACGCACTCATAAAGCCTCGATTTGAGCCCCTGCATTCAGCTGAGCTGAAAATTTTATCATTCAAAGTGATTTTCTTGCTCGCAAACATCTCTGCAAAGCAGGTGAGTGAGATGCAGGCATTCTCAATAGCGAAAGCCTGCTTAATTTTTACAGAGGCCAGCACAAAGGTCACGCTCCATAGCAATCCTGTCTTTTTGCTGAAGACTATCTCTGCATTTCATATCAACCAGTAAGGTGGAATTGGAGGCTTTCCATCTTCCTCCTTTCCAGTCTGACAGAGAGCGACAGCTCCATACGCTCTGCACAATTCGGGCCCTAGCATACTACATTGACAGTCTGAACAATTTTTTGTCTGCTATGGGGCGAAGTCCCATGGTCCAGCCCTGTCTAAGCAGTGGCTGTCCAAGTGGATAGCAGACACAGTCAGGACTGCTTATGAGCTGGCAAACTTGCCCCCTCCAGAAAAGCTCACTGGCTATTCCACCAGGGGCATGGCAACTTCGTGTGATTTATTCCAGGATGCCTCTCTCAAGGACTGATGCAATGCAGCGGTGTGGGCTACTCCCCATACCTTCACTAGGTTCTACAGACTGAATGTCGTGGATCCTCAAAACCCTGGTTTTGGAACTAGAGTGTTAAGGACAGCTTCCCAGTCCATCCTTACAACACAGGCATAGAAGTGAGTTTCTCTCTCAATTTTTTCACCCTAGCTACATGTACTGGGGTTCTGAATGGTTACGCACAAGGCAGGCTTCGGCTTAGCCTTGTAGCATTCCAGTCATCTGCAATCTTGCCCTTGTGATGGCTTTGGTACACGTACCCATTCAGTAATGGTTGCATTTTGTACTTGAAAGGGAAAATTAGGTTATTATCATAACCCTGATTCCCTGAAATAGAAATGTAACCATTAACCTTCAAGGTCGCTGCATCCATGATTGCAGCAGGCTTGAAGGAAAAATCATGCTGTGAGTGCCGTCCTTTTGTGCCCTCGGGGGCAGGGCCACGACTGCATCACAGGGCCTTTAGGAGGTAAATACTCTTTCGGTAATGGTTACATTTCAATTTCAGGGAACCAGGGTTATGATAATAACAAATAAGGCAGCTAATAATTCTTATTCATTAACATGTATCTTATGTTCGTCCACAAGTCCATCTGCCCCCTGTTATTTTTCCAGTAAGCTCTGTTCCCCAGCCTGCATTGGAAGCATCTGATCTACAACATACACTGGATTAGTATGATAAATACATTTTTATGCTATAAGAATATTGACAATCGACCAACTTAGGTCAAGTTTCATCAATCTGTAATACACATGTAAGCATCAAAATTCGTTTTTACTTTCTCTCAGTATCAGTCTCGTTTTCCACAATACAAGCACAGTGTCTTGTGTTTTTTTTGCTTTTTTTCATGCATAGTTTTTGTTACTTGTGCACTTCCCAATATACTCATTAGGTCAACTGACTTTTCTGCCGTTTCTGAATGTCTTTTGAGAGACTGCGTCCTCCTGTCAGTTGCCTCAATATATTATATTAAGTTTTCCTGACTTTAGCCAATTTTTTTTCGACTGAGCCACTCACATACTCTCAAAGCACTGAAGCTGCGCATGCTTATTAGGATGAGCTTAGTTGGCAGGTGTTTCCGTTATAGTTCGGGGCACTCTACCAACAATGGTATTGTGCCCCGTCTTCATACAACACACACAGGTGTGTAATCCAAAGCAAAAATAAGTGAAAAGGCGAAAGGAAAAAGGAAAACAAAATACTTTAAGGAAAAACTACAAAATAAAGTGTGCAGGTTTTTACCGCGGCTCGTTTCTCCCTTTAGTGGTGGGAGCCCCGAGGAACAGGCACTGTTCTCTACCCTCTCATACACTGTGGGACGGCTCAGTTCCGCTAAACTCGCCAACTAAAAATAGTAGCACAGTAAATAACCCGTGTGGCTTGCTTGCACCCCGGGTCTGTAAGCCTTGCGCTGAATTGCCACTCCGTCTCTCCGAGTCACTGCTCCAGAGCCTCTGATTTTCAGGATTCTGCTGTGAAGTCACGCTCCACTATGTTTCCTGTATAAGCCAGAGAGGATACAAAACAGCGCCTTTTTATTAATTCATTCACCCCGTGTAGTCCTACCCCCCAGCCAATGACAGAACGTCAGCCGATTTCCTCACAGCTGAGTCCCGTCAACAAAACATTGCCTGACAGCGTGGGAATACACGGAGAATACGAACCCCCTACAGGCTCCCGCATGCACCTGACGGTCAGTCCAAATCCCTCCACTCTCACAGGCTCCCTCAGTGAGATGATGATGCAAAACTCAATTTAATGCTATGACCTCAGCTGTAAGGACTCTCAGCTCCTCCTCAGAAAACGTTTCTTTTCTTTTCCGTGCACCAAGAGGACTTTGCTGCCCTTCCTGTGACGTATTTTTCTGTTTGGTTTGATTTTCTTGCTCCACAAATCTCATACAGCACCTACTGTTCTCTGTACTCCTAACTCACCTCACCTCTGGGCTGTAAGTGCAGCCGCTAAATACTCCGATGCACAGGCGGCGCTCATTGCGACCCTCATTATCATGATTGCAGCTCATTATTTGTGCTGTTACATAGGCCGCAGCTATTTGTGTGTTACATAGGCCGCAGTGCAAAATAATTGCCTGGCCGCTAGGCAATTTGGGTTTTGCAGTCGCAATTGTTTGCACTGCGCCTATCCTTACATCAGTCCCCTACATGGGATAATAAAGAGATAAATAAACTGTTATGCAAACTGAGAGGGTGTAAAGCATTTCTTTGAGATGTTTGTACACTTTCTTTTTTACTAATGTTTGTTTGGTGATCTCATCACATGTCATAGCAGTAACAGACTTCAGAGCAAATACTCCAAAGTTTAATAGCAAAGAGAGTTGTATCTAAGTAAAAACAGTAGGATACTTCAGAAATCACCAAAACCATAATTAAAAATCCCTTACAGTGATTTTTGTATGGAGATTTTCCATTTATTAATCTAGAATTGCAACAGTTTCAGAGGGGGCAGACAATACAGTTTCTTGCCCCTAGTAGTCATTTCATAAGCAGCTTCCAATGGTTGAAAAGCAGCAATACTTTTTTGTAAATAACGAGTTAAGCAGAAACGGCAACAGAGAAAAAACACACAATTTAAGTAGTAATATATATTCCGAAAAATGCATTTAATAAAGTTGTAGCAAACAAAATAATCCATACATCTTACCTTGTTGTGCACTTCCATTCATATATAGGTCTCACATAAGTTATCTGTTACAGCACTCGGTTAAAGAAGTCTTGCTTTCAGATATTGTTGCACTTGTTTAGTCATTTCATCCGGAGGGTTAGTATGTACCCACCCCTTTAACAACTTATGTTCAGTCATTAACCAACCGGCTACTTCCCCTATTGACTGACATGTTAGGAAGTGCAAGAGTATTTACTGAGTGAGAGCAAGGCTTGGGAACTGAGAACATACTTGAACCTAATGTATATAGTATCTGAGGTCATATTTTAAAATGAAAACCAATATTTGATAGAACACATGTTTCTTTCAAAACATCTGTGTAGCTAATGGACATAAAAAACACCTAAAGTGCCTCCCTGTGAGTGTGTGTGTTAGTAAGAAGGAAATTATTGTGTGTGTGTATACACACACACACACACACACACACACACACACACACACACACACACACACACACACACACACAATAATTTCCTTCTTACTAACAGAGTGGCTATGTAGTGCTTATTTTTGAAGAAATAATTAAAGGTTCTACTGCATATGTATTTACAGAGGCAGAAGCACAGACTATTGAAGAGTTGAAGCAACAAAAGGCATTTGTAAGAGAGCAGAGAAAACACTACAAAGAAATGAAGGAGTTGGTAAAGAAACACCACAAGAAAACAACAGATTTGATTAAGGAGCACACTGCCAAATACAATGAGTATCAGAGCGAGTATTTACGGAGAAGGGCTCTGCTGCAAAAATCTGCAAAAAGAGATGGTAAGAAAAGGTAGGTTGAGTAGCTGTGAATCACTTTCTTTCAAGTGTTTTCTCTAACAATTCAGTTGCCCTTTTTTTCTTTCCATTTGATCTATGTCTGCAAGATTACTTTTGATTGCTTTATTTATAACTTGTATTGCTTTTTTCCACAGGCATGTGCCATTTCACCAAGAGACAGTTATACCTGAATGATTTGCCTGAT
The DNA here is from genome assembly GCF_902713425.1 of Acipenser ruthenus. NCBI lineage: Eukaryota > Metazoa > Chordata > Actinopteri > Acipenseriformes > Acipenseridae > Acipenser > Acipenser ruthenus. The sequence continues at coordinate 44,378,811 of NC_081193.1, read as the reverse complement.
AGCAAAGACCAAATAAAAACATAAGTGAATTGTGAATTGATTTTTAATGCAAACAGTGTATTACAAATATGGTCAAGCCTTTTATAACGGCCATGCAAGGCTCAATCAAAATGCTTTATTTTGTAGTCAAGAAACTAGTAATTACCGGTATACATGGGATACAGACACTGTGCTCAAAAACATATTGGGAGAGTAACTAGAGGAGCTAATAATATAGGAGGTATTATTTAGTTTTTGACATATTAGGCTGACTTGGTTTCACATCTAAAAACTGTGCTGTGTGTTATTTTCAGGGAGTCGAACCAGATTTTTTTTCTGTTGTGGTTCGGCATGAAATACAGTAAACTCCAGAAAACTCAGCACTCAAAGGGAAAATGATGTGACAAGTTATCTGTCTGTATCAATAACTGCATTTACTTCCTGTCTATATAAACAACAATGCCTATGTTGCAACCTCAAAAGAAAATGACAGCAGTCCGTTTTCTTTTATATATTATTTAAATATATATTATTTTAAACACTTGAAAATAGCGACATTTCCCAACAATCTTGGTGGGTTAACGTCCTTACAGTCAACGTAATAACTGCAGCTAATCGAGATCACGGCTCCATCAAATATACCACTTGCTTTTTTCTCCGTTCTGTTCCTCCTTTCACCTTGTGGTGTTTTATTCAAGGGTGTGGCAAAGTGCCCCGTCCCTGTGTGCATTTGTATGTTGCGTGCGTGTGTTAATGTTGGTGTATAGTCATTGGTACACGGGATATAAACGGGTCTGTGTTTCACGTATATTTAAATTGTATATTTGTATTTAGGCACGGGATTGCACATCACGCACGTGCATTTAAAATATAATATGCGAGCACGGGGTTGCACAGAATTAATTCACGTGCTGGGATTCAAGTGAATAATTAATTAGTAATTGAATCCCAGCACAACAGTATATATAGATGCACGTTTAGTCACTCGGGAGTTAGGTGTTCGGTGAGTGGAGAACGGGATTGGAGACGGAGGTAACTGTGTATCGTAAAAGTGAATAGTAGTGAAATCTGCTCACCGTGTTTGTTTGTCTGTGTAGTCCGTTTCGTTTGTCTTTTTATTTTGGCGTGTAGTGCCGTGTCCTGTGTTTTTGTTGTCTGTTCCAACCTTTTATTTTCTGTTCTGTTTATTAAATGCTGAACGCGATCACGCGTTCAGCCTCACCAAAACCCCATCTCTCTGTCGTTTGTGTTCCTGTTTCTGGTCTGACGCCACCCACTCCGGCCGTCTTTGTGACAAAGGGTTATACACATCTGCCATATATTTGAAAGGTAATACCAAAAAAAAAACATTTTTGTGACAGATTTCTTCAAAGCATTATATATTTACCATAACCTACATATTTCTTATTGCATCGCTACTCTGTTTTAAGCAGAAGATATGCAGAAAAAAATCCTCTCCAAATAATCAAGTAAGTATGAACACTCTTTATTATTAAGCACTAAGGGGTACATTTATATCATCGGTATGCACATTTCACAGTAAGACATACAACACATGTAACATGTACACACATGCAACTTTTCTACATACTACTTTTGGATATAACAATGTAAATGAAACACTGAACAGTTCAATCATGAATTGTTAAATGATTGAAAATACAACTAAATAAATTTGTTATACAATAAACATTGCTGTTTTCTCAAGTCGACGGTAAAATGTGTTAACTCTTAATATTATCTTAACATTATTAACAATTTGACATGCAACTTAAGTATCATGAAACTAAAACTGATGTCATTGTGTATTGAAAAATCGGTACATTCTTAAATTAAAATGTACAACTTAAGACAAGTCACTAATCACTTTTTGCCTACTTTAGAATTAATTTGTACAAGTTATATGCAAATAAACAACAACAAAAAAACATTAGCATTGCAATTTTTTTTTAGAACCTTTATTTTACTTTGAGATTAAAATCTCTTTTACAAGTGCGCCCTAGCCACGAAAGGCAGTAGCGACACAGTAAAACATGGTACAAAAACAGAGATACAAAATAAAATACTTGACTCAAACAAATCATAATAATACAGTCAACAGTCAGTGAAACAATCAACAACCAAATAGTAACAAACAGTAACAACTCTACTCAACTATTTAAAACATGCACAACTCTCAAGTAGATAATCGTGCAGCTTACTCTTAAATTATACTAAAGTTATTCGGGACTGCAACTTAAGTTTAGATTGTAAATCATTCCAAGACCAAGGCGCAAAATAGGCAAATGATCTTTTAGCAGCCTCAGTATGCACTTTTTAAAAAATGTATGCGATCTAATACTGTAGTTACAAAAAGCGACTATAAAGTATTCATTTATATAAGGAGGTAATTTACAAAGAATAGCCTTATATAACAGAATATACCAGTGCTTCAACCTTCACAAAGCCAAGGAGATCCAGCCAGACAAACTGTATAACACACAATGATGAGTACGGTAACTTGCATTTGTAATATATCTCAAGGCTGCATGATATATAGCATCCAGTTTGCTTAATGTTAAGGGCAATGCAAACCTATAGACAGTGTCCCCATAATCAACCTGTGGTAAGAATATACAAGCAATTAGCTTTTTTTTTTGTAACTCCAGAAAAACAGGATTGGAGTCTATAAAAGAAACCTATCATGAATTTCATTTTTTTTGCAATATTAGCAATATGGACCTTAAAATCGAGATTACTATCCAAACAAATACCCAGATACTTATAGTTATCAACTATCTCAATAACTTTGTTATCTAAAGTAACTAAAGATCATTCTTTAGTAGCATTTGACCTTGTAGAAGAAAATATCATAGCTTTAGTCTTACTAGAATTTAAAAGAAGCTTTAGATTAATTAAGGCTCTTTGAATGGAATGAATACACTGTGTAACAATTCTTTTTTTTTTTTTTTGTTCCTGGGTAGTAAGTGTTATTTCCTAATTGCTTATGCCTCAAAAGTATAGAAAATGGCTATTATTCCCCACAAACTTTGCTTTTGTGACCAGGACAGTGATATTTTGAAATTTACCTATTTTCCAGAACATTCCAGATAGATTCAGTGCTGAGTAAACTTGGAGTAACTTCTAGAACTTTCTAGAACTTTCCAGTAATATAAATAGTAGTATAAATACAGGGGCCTTAAGCCCACCAGTTCAGTTTAGTTCCAGCTGCCTAAGTGGATACATATCTGCATTTTTCTGAGATGGCATCAAGGTCATAGGAGAAATCAAAATGGTGGCGTTCCTGATGGGTCTCCAAGGCGGTTTTACCAAGTTTCCCTGCTATCTTTCCCTTTGGGACAGCAGGGACACCAAGGCGCACTACCACAGGCGGGACTGGCCACAGCGGACTGAGTTCTTTGTGGGGAGGAACAACGTCAAGTGGGAGCCACTGGTGGACCCCCGGAAGGTGCTGATGCCACCACTGCACATCAAATTGGGCCTTATGAAACAATTTGTCAGAGCTCTAGATAAGGAGTCGGCAGCCTTCAAGTACCTTCAAGACTTCTTCCCTAAGCTGTCTGAGGCAAAGGTCAAAGCCGGTGTCTTCGTTGGACCACAGATAAAGAAGATCCTGGAGTGCAATGAATTCCCCAAGAAGCTCACTAGTAAGGAGAAAGCGGCTTGGAACAGCTTTGTCGCAGTGGTTCGGGGCTTCCTGGGCAATCACAAGGCTGAAAACTATGTGTTAGCTGGTTGAGACTCTGGTGAAGAACTACAGCACAATGGGCTGTAGGATGTCCCTCAAAGTCCATATCCTTGATGCTCATCTTGATAAATTCAAGGAGAACATGGGAGCGTACTCGGAGGAGCAAGGCGAGCGCTTCCACCAGGATATACTGGACTTTGAACGCCGCTACCAAGGACAGTATAACGAGAACATGATGGGAGACTACATTTGGGGGCTGATTCGTGAAAGTGATTTACAGTATAATCGTAAATCTCGAAAAACTACTCACTTCTAAATCTTTTATAGTCATTTTTGTATTACTTTAGTATAAATACATGTTAATTTGGATTCATATGTTGTTTTTTTCTGACAAAAATTTTGTTACATAGTGATATCAGCCTGCAAATTATTGATTGCCAAGGAAGGGGAGGGATTACATGAGTATAAAACAGTACCATCTGCATAAAGATGGTACTTACAGTGTTTAATGTTATCACCAATGTTATTAATGTATGGGATAAGCAATAACAGGCCAAGAATAGATCCTTGAGGAACACCCTAACAAAACAGGATTTGACATCATATTCGCATGTTTAACAATCTGTGATCTATTAGTAAGGTAATTTTGAAACCATCCAGCTGCTTGCAATCGAATACCAGCACACAATAGTCTTTTATTGAGTAATGCATGATCAACTGTATCAAAGGCCTTGGGAAGATCAGTAAACAGAGATAAACATGTTGATTTTTTTATGTAGAGTCATTTTGATATCATCCATAACTTTCAATGCTGCAGTCACAGTGCTATGACCTGACCTAAAACCAGATTGCATGTTGTTTAAAATGTTGTTTGCATCCAATAACATTTCAGTTGATTACTGACCAGAGATTCCAAAATTACTGCCAAAACTGACAAATTGGAAACTGGTCTGTAATTGTTCATGTCGGATGGATTTCCAGCTTTTAAGAGAGGAGTAGCATAGGCCGACTTCCAGACATTAGGCAGGTCATTTGATTCAATTGAAATATTATACATATAAGTAATAGGTTCTGCAATAACTACAGCAGCTGTTTTTAATAAAAAACAGGTCTAGGCCATCAGGACCTACCGGCTTCTTGCAGTCAATAGCTTGTAGAGATTTTACAATATCAGTTACTTGAAAAGAACAAAATTGAAAGGTGGATGAGCATAGGGAGGACAGGCTGTTACTATCAGAGTTGCACAGAAGTTCAAAATTAGATGCATCACTGCTTTGATCTTCAAAAATATGACCTGCTTTACAGAAGTGCTCATTAAAGGCATTCAGCATATTCATCTTATCAGAAATGATTGAATTACCCAATACTATTTGCTGAGGAAAACCAGATGAATTTTTACATTGAAAAAGTTTAATTGTTTTCCAAAATCTAGTATTTGCAATTAGCCTATTATCTTGTCCTGTAGGCATGCCCTTTACATCCCGAACAACTTATTCAGGCGTACGAAAAGAATATCGTCAAGTATTTTTTCATTTAATTTTGTTCTCTGTGGTGATACTATAAATTTAAGAGCAGAAAACACACGTTCAACGCTGACTTGTGTTACAGGGATAGGAATTACATTGACAGCTAGTTTAATTAACCAGCCTAATTAACATCCTGAGGCTAAGTTACATTTTCTATTGAGTGGGAAACACTTAACCAGTAAAACACATCTACCAATTAACCACTGCAACTCCAGATGTAAAAATTAAACCCCTTTCCAGGTACCACATTTTGAAAATAATAATAATAATGTTTTAAAACCTGTAATTGCTATAAAATGTTAACATATGATGAATAAAACACAAATAAATGACCTAAACTGTGTCTTTCATTAAGCCTTTATGCTCCTGTGTACTACATACCCATGTTCAATATAGAGATAAAAACACATTTCTTTTTTTTTTTTAATGAAAACAAAAACGCTGCTAATAATCAGTAAACAGTAATTATCAAATATAACTCAAACATCAAAACGTGTGCCAGTATCGACTTGCTCTGTGCCATTTATTGAAATGTTTAATACAACAGATTCCGAGTTGCCTTCGAAACCACTGCATATTTTTCTTGTGTCTTTTCTTTTGTTTTCATTTTCGTTGCAGTCTCTGCTTCCCTTGTGTTGGAGGGATAGTCACAAATGCGTGTACACAGCTACTTTGCGCAGGCATTGTGATGGATCTGGCTGCTGCATTGCCTGTACCCAGTGCTGTGTTTTGATAGTATTTCGTCACAGCACTGCCATTTCAAACCAAACAGCTTCCCGTTTGCAGCTGGCTTACCTGTAAAGTAGCTGCATGCTCTTCTGTTTGTACAGTTTGTACTGTTCTTGGCTCCACATCCTCTTCATCATCATCGCTGAGTGATAAGTCAGCATCACTGTCGCTGGTATCGAAATCCTCCAACCAACTTCACTCCCGTTGCTCATTATATATAAACTACAACTAAATAAGTAAAACTAATAATAAAATATATATCGTATGTATTATCATTACGCACGTGCATCAACATATGAAATGAACAGAATCAGTAAGAGAAAAGCAATAGGGAAGTGTGTGTTAATAAAGTAAGAAAGTAACAGACAAACTAATGTTAATAAACTAACTGTCAAACTAAGCAAGCCCTACACCGTTAAAAAATGCAGCAGCAGGGGTCCTCAAATGGCTCATCCAGTTAGAGAACTGCCGCGGAGAGTGCAGGATGAGCCATACAGCTTGGACAGTGCCGGTTCATGTCCAGGCTGTGCAAAGAGGCCAAACTTTGCTGGGGACTCCGAAGGAGGCGTCACATTGGCTCTGACGCTCCCAGGGGTGGGGGTGGGAAATCAGCTGGAACTTATTCTCCTAATCGCGCAACAGAGACACCGAGCATATTCAGAGTGACTTCCGGGTTCAGTAGCCCGCCCACCTCTGCTCTAGATTGCTCGGCTTAAAAGCGATTCTGGCTTTAGGCTTGTGAGATTGGAGGACGCTCATCTGCCCTCAGAACGTCCGTGCTGTGTGGGGGCTCGCTGCGTTGAGGAGAAAAAACATAATTGGACATTTCAAATTGGGGGGAAATAAATAAAAATAATAATTGGTAACTCTCAATTAAAAAAATAAATAAATGAATAAAAAATGCAGCTGCAGCGCTAGATTAATTATGATTAATACCTGTACAAGAGCAATATTCAAGACATGCACAACATTATTTAAAAGAATGGTGAAGCAACTCACTAGAATGGAAAACACCACATTGCTCTGCGACTTGTGTCTGATTCAGGTTTTTTTCAGGTGCTCGAACAATTTCCAACATATTGTAATGAGAAACAGCTGCACATTTCAGCATTTGTTTGTTTACATGCCATTTTGTAGCGATGAGATGCATTCGTGGAAATCAGAATACAAAATGAGGCAACGATATGGCGGCGGTTCTGGAAAGATTGGATAAACCAATCTGTGTGCCTCAAGACCCTCTCGCAATGGCAAGTCACACTATCAGTTGTGAACGAATCACTTGTGGTGCCAAAAATTGTGTTCTTTTATGCGAAGTTCCTGTTCCTTTAGCCGGAGCATTTACAATGAGAAAAATCTGTTTCACCACAAAGGTGTTCTCTTAGGCAAAGTGTTCTCTTAGGAGGTGTTCCTATACACGAAGACTACTTTATCTTGAAATACCTGTTTTTAGACCGTGAAATAAGCAATTTTGTACCGTTAATAAAATACTGTCCTATCCATAACTGGTAAGCATTTAAACCACCTCCCCTTCCTTCTATAGATCTTATAAATGTTCTACGTATTTTTTGTATTGCCAGTGACACATGGCATAAGTTTTTTGGAATGATCTGAAAACGTAGTAGTGTTAACGTTAAATTGTACATAAGACTTTATGTTCAAGTGTCATTGTCAAATCCTGTATGCTGCAGTTTACTAACACAGTAGGTTGCTGTCTAGGTTGTGTTTGTGTCTGAACAGCACAGTAAATTGTTTCAAGAACAAAGCAACACTCCAAGGTGAACTCTTAGGTTTTCTCTAAACATTTCAATGCTGTTTTTCCTTATAAAGATATTGGGGAAACAATACATTTTGGTTGATGGCCCTTATCTGGGAAAAACATTCACCTCCTCATTTTTATTTAGAACTGTAATGCCAATAAGCATCAACTGGTGGTTTCAGAGCCTTAGAAATGGCTTTAATTCAGTGGTAACCCAACTGTAACTAATATGTCATTTTAAACAAGTGTTGTAAGATCTGACATTGAATCTAATATTAGCTATGCTAACAGAAAAATTTTAGTGTAAAACTGAAATAAATATAATTAGTAAATAGAAAAAAACAAAACATTTGTGTACATTAATACAAACCGTACCGTGTCACAGTCATCGTTGTCTGTCTCAAGAAGTCGGCAGCACTCAGTAAATCTATATTTGCACCGTAGAAGAAAATCTCTCGCCGCCATGATTTGCAATTTTCCTTATTCTAGATTTTTTTTAAAGCGTATCTCATGGCTGAAATTAAAAAGATCTTATCCCGAAGGTGATTGGCTACTCTTGTAATTACGCTGCATTACTGTAAAATGACCAGCCACTACGTAAGTACTACTGTAAAATGACCAACCCTATGTAGAAAATGCACATTTCATTTATATTTATTTAGAACACGTAGTGTTTTATGTATTCCGATTGGTCCAAATCAATACGTGTACTAAATATTTGAAACGCGTACTAAATAGTGCGTTTTTGACCCGGATGGCCTTCCATAGTGTTATTGTTTTACATATATGTGTAATATAATGCTATGGCTTTATTTTGTAATTTATGTTACAGTTTTACTTTGTGAGATCTTTGTTTGAAATAAAAGTGCATTCTCAAACTAACATTTTAATGTATTCTTGAAAACCATTGCTGGTCGGTGTATTCACTGGTTCCCGTTGTCTGTATGGTCAAACACACAATTATGTGTGGTTGATGGAAAACAGTCCATAGAGACTGAGAACCAGCGAGGCAGTGCTCTGCATGAGATGAAGCATAAATGTATCTGTGCATGAATATCATCTGTATAAATTACATTTTCCAGCAGATGCAAATTAAAAGTGCAGTCAGGATTTAAAGCAGAGCCAGGGAACCCTAGCTACTTTGCGCAGGCATTGTGATGGATCTGGCTGCTGCATTGCCTGTACCCAGTGCTGTGTTTTGATAGTATTTCGTCACAGCACTGCCATTTCAAACCAAACAGCTTCCCGTTTGCAGCTGGCTTACCTGTAAAGTAGCTGCATGCTCTTCTGTTTGTACAGTTTGTACTGTTCTTGGCTCCACATCCTCTTCATCATCATCGCTGAGTGATAAGTCAGCATCACTGTCGCTGGTATCGAAATCCTCCAACCAACTTCACTCCCGTTGCTCATTATATATAAACTACAACTAAATAAGTAAAACTAATAATAAAATATATATCGTATGTATTATCATTACGCACGTGCATCAACATATGAAATGAACAGAATCAGTAAGAGAAAAGCAATAGGGAAGTGTGTGTTAATAAAGTCGTTGTCTGTCTCAAGAAGTCGGCAGCACTCAGTAAATCTATATTTGCACCGTAGAAGAAAATCTCTCGCCGCCATGATTTGCAATTTTCCTTATTCTAGATTTTTTTTAAAGCGTATCTCATGGCTGAAATTAAAAAGATCTTATCCCGAAGGTGATTGGCTACTCTTGTAATTACGCTGCATTACTGTAAAATGACCAGCCACTACGTAAGTACTACTGTAAAATGACCAACCCTATGTAGAAAATGCACATTTCATTTATATTTATTTAGAACACGTAGTGTTTTATGTATTCCGATTGGTCCAAATCAATACGTGTACTAAATATTTGAAACGCGTACTAAATAGTGCGTTTTTGACCCGGATGGCCTTCCATAGTGTTATTGTTTTACATATATGTGTAATATAATGCTATGGCTTTATTTTGTAATTTATGTTACAGTTTTACTTTGTGAGATCTTTGTTTGAAATAAAAGTGCATTCTCAAACTAACATTTTAATGTATTCTTGAAAACCATATTCACTGGTTCCCGTTGTCTGTATGGTCAAACACACAATTATGTGTGGTTGATGGAAAACAGTCCATAGAGACTGAGAACCAGCGAGGCAGTGCTCTGCATGAGATGAAGCATAAATGTATCTGTGCATGAATATCATCTGTATAAATTACATTTTCCAGCAGATGCAAATTAAAAGTGCAGTCAGGATTTAAAGCAGAGCCAGGGAACCCTATTGTTTTAGAAAGTTGTCTCTTTAATTGAAAACTATCCATGTTGCAATGAACATGATAAATAAGGAGTATAATATTTTAATATTTTGTGTAAATGCAGTCTTGTACTTCAGCTTTGCCTGCTATACACCACTAGAGGGAGACAGACATGGTATGCTCTCAAATTATTTTTATTTGCTGAGGTAACAGTATTCTCTGAACTATGTGAATATGTTATGGTAGAGGGAAGTACCACAGAACATATATGCATTTAGCGCGCTGGAAATAGATTAAATAGATCCTGTAATGTACAGTAGAATTCAACTTATCACAAAACCACTGGCTGTTGCTGCCCCGCAAGTTATTTTAGAATAAACTTGTGCAATGCGTCATATAAGTGCAACAAAATCCTTAGGCTCAATGCTAAGGGTTAACATGGTATGCTAGCCAATTAACATATTAACATAGTATGCCAGACAATTACTGACATATCTATGTGTTGTAATATAACACAAACCATTTAGTGGGTAGTTTCATACAGCATAATATCATTTAAATACATGTAATGCCTTACAGTACATGGGCACTGTTAATAACTTAATGAAAGTATTTGGGTTTGGTCGTCTTGTATTTAAAAAAATAAATTAATTAAATGTAGAATCATGCAAATAAAGATAAATCCTTTTGGTGATTTCAGTTTGATAAAGGCAGTGTATGACCTTACCACTGATTTTTCTGTCCACTGTGTTACTGTTAATGAAGGGGATATTGCACACAATGGCATATATACAGGTTTTAAAAGGACTGCAGTGGCTTACACAAGGCATGGAATATAAATGAAGAGATTACCATCAGTCTTCACAGGCTGCTGCTCAGCTCACTAGGAACGAACATAGATAGTACACTAACTGAGTCACAGACAAGCTGCATGGTTAATTTGATCATTTCTGATATTTCCATTTTTCTTCAGTAAATTTGACACTTGCAGCTTTTAAGACCTGTGTTGTTTTCTCATTAGAGGAGGAAGTTATGTAGGCAAGCAAGGGGAAAAAAAAAAAATGTTAATCATAATTTACATTGACATGCCCTATCTGTGTAAATCACATACTGTACTGTTTTGTCTGTGGAATATCAGTTTTAGTATTTGTGCTGTTTAATTTGATTGCTTTTAAGGGCAATTTTACTGCCTGTTTTACTATTGTAATATGTCTCAATTAATGTCACATCTGTTTTGCAGGTGTATGACATCCAGTCCTGAACACAATTCTACATCTATTGAACAAGAACTGTCTGCCCTGGATCTAGAGATTACCCAGAAATTATCAGAGCTCAAAGAACAGCAACAACAGCAGCTGCTGAACCTCAGACAAGAACAGTATTATAGTGAGAAATACCAGAAAAGAGAACACGTTAAACAGGTAAATCTACTTACAAATAATGATGGACTTTTTTTTTAAATTAATGGGAAAATGCATTTATTACAGTGTACATGTTCACTCCATTACAACAGGTAGTCCAAACCGACCTATAATTCAAACCAATGAAACAGAAGATTAAAAAAGCAGCCTCATTGTGTATTACTAAACCCAACTACCAATTCTAAAGTCATGGATTTCTGGGGGTCAGATTTGAGGTGGAAAATGCTACTAATGTAGGTTTTGTAAAACTCAAGACGTTTTTGGAATAGAACACATTGCCTACAGTAAAGGTATTGTAGCGACCTGGGGCACTGCTGAGGGCACTGCGCCCTGAAGGGGCACTTTATGTTATTTGTCTGTTTGTCTTTGAGCAGGTGCATGTATTGTTCGGGCAGGGACCATGCTGGGGAGGGTTAGGTTAGGTAAGCAGGGAAGGGGGGTGGAGGGATGGCAGTCAGGGAGAGTGCTGCAGTGATTGGAGGAGAGCAGGTTGGGGGGTGGAGTGCCCGCTGGGTGGTATAAGAATGGGAGCGACGTCAGTTGTGAGAGAGTTGTGAGCGAGAGATATTAGACAAAGCGATAGTGAGTGACAACCTGTAAAAAAAGCTGCAAGGACGAGGCCTGCGTGAGTCAGCGAGTGAGAGAGCCGGTAAAGGCTGTGAGCGTGACGGTGTAGGAGTGACCAAAGCAGAAGTAACAGGGATGTGGAGGGGAAGATTGGATAGCCAGAGAGTAGGGGGGTTTGTTTTGTTTGCATGGTCTTAGCCCATAGAGATCGAGTGTACTAGAGAATAAAAAGCGGATATTCCGTTTGCACCTGCAATCCCTGAGTCTGTCCATTTATTCTGTTTAAATAAAAAGAGAGACCCCATGTCGCCACAGTATTGAATTGCCAAGGAATGTGATTTTCCTTTGTAAAGCACCTCCAGTTTCCACATTTATTTTTATATTTGTATTTTTATTCTTTTCACAGCTTGTTGAGAAACTGACCACAGTGGCAGAGGAATGTCAAAACAACCAGTTAAAGAAAATAAAAGAACTTTGTGAAAAGTAAGGCCTGGTTTTAAAGATTCTTTCCTCCCCATATGAAAAAAAATGTTTAGCAATTACTGTATGTATAAAAAAAATATCTACTGACATTTTTTTTATCTGAGTACATAACTTTTTCTACAACCTTGTTTTCTTACACAGAGAAAAGAAAGACTTAAAGAAGAAAATGGACAAGAAGAGGCAAGAGAAGATCAATGAAGCCAAATCTAAAGATAAGAATCTAACAGAAGAGTGAGTTTGAATTTAATCAAAAAGAACATGCACTTTTTTGTCAAATTAGTTTATACCATTAATGTCCTGTTAGAACTTTAAATCTGTATCGTTAGTCATCCAATCATTCTGAGTCAACACCCAACCAGAGCAGCTCCTGCATATCGAAAAACTGGAAGACTACAAGAGTGCTTTTGAACAGAAAAGTGCAAGAGTGGAATATTACAGGTACATTCCCCAATACAACATAATTAGGGAAATAAGTAATTATGTTCAATTTCTTAAATTCACGAAATTAGCCAACACACAAATATATTGTGGTCTATGCAAATGAGCTAAAGAGTGTTGCATCTACATACTGCCACTGTTTAAGTAGAGCCTTTGTGTATTTCGGGGGGCTGGAGCTGGGGGCTCCTCTCTTGTGTCATCCCGCTAAAATACCTGTCAGTCACCCTATAATTACCTGTCAATCATCCTATAATTACCTGTCAGTCACCCTATTTAAACTGTAGCCAGACAATGTCGTCTCACCCTCCGAGAGGAAGGTTTCCACTGGTCAGAGGGGACCCCCGGCCAAAACTTTTCTAACTACATTTTGTTTTCCATTCTCCTGCTTAAATCTATTCATTTGCACCGTGCCAGTCTCCCTTTTCGGAGAGCAGAGCTTGCTCCCAACTTTCGAGCTAGTCATTGACTTAACTTATCGAAGGTGGCTCTTTCAGCTTTATGTATTTATTTCTTTATTCTCTTTTCCAGCGCTTTTGTTCTATCTGCATAGATCGCAAGGCTGCATAGAGCATCAGCCGAGTCTGACCTCTCTCAATTAGAAGTCTCAGTAAGCCAGGGAGACCTTAGTTCATCCTCTATCCTTCCTTAGTTTCCCCCTGGAGGAAGTTCCTCGCTTCCCAGCCTTGGAGGTCGATCGGTTCTCCGAGTAGTCAAGGGGAAACCCCTATTCTGTTGCTAAAGTCACAAGCACTTAGTCTTTATTCTAGTAGTCCCTTTGCACAGGCCGGGCTCCTGTTTCATGAAATGTAATCAATAGTTAAGGAAGGGGCCCTATTTTATTGACTAAACATTTCACTAAATGCACATACACTGTAAGATGTTTATTTTCATAACCTTAGTACACAAATGTTCATTAACTTTCTGGTGTCAATATATTCAATAGATGTCGCTGTTTAATTCAATTTAATAGACCCAATTGACAGCTACATCCCATGTTTTATATTTTGATGAAAAAAAGCTTTTCCCTACTAGGTGATGCGATATTACAGTTTACATTGAACAGTTTATTTACTAGGTGTGGCAGCCTCAAGGGGTGGATTATACATGTAAGTGTAGCACATTGTACATGTAAATGTAGCACATGTCCGCATAATACACAGTTAGTATGTTATGTGAACCTCGTCATCATTGGGTTCAGGTGTGTACAGTGTAAATTTAAATGTTTCTGATCTTGTAATTAAATGTTCACTGTTTTTTGCCTCTCAGAGAAAAGCTAGAAATCAACAGATCCTACGTAAATGAAGTGGTCCAATATATTAAACGGGTAGGTAATCCATTTGCTCATGCTATTTATTTATATTTTATTTTGCAGGGTGTACCTGTGTATTATCATTGTAATATTATAGTTGTTATGTTAAAGCATTATCGTTGTTTTATATAATATTTGAGGTATAATATTTATGTATTTGCACTAATACATTAAGTCTGCAGCAATGCAGATCACTGATTATCAAAATGAATTCATGTCAGGCAAGTTTTTGTAGGCTGTTTAGATTAGAAAGGGATTTTAAGGGCTCCCGAGTGGCGCATCCAGTAAAGGCGCTCCGCGCGGAGTGCAGGATGTGCCCTATAGCCTGGAGATCGCAGGTTCAAATCCAGGCTATGTCACAGCTGACCGTGACCGGGAGTTCCTAGGGGGCGGCGCACAATTGGCTGAGCGCTGCCCGGGTAGGGAGGGCTTAGGTCGGCAGGGGAATCCACGGCTCACCGCGCATCAGCGACCCCTGTGGCCGATAGGGCGCCTGTGGCTCTGCAGCGGAGCCGCCAGTTCTGTGTTGTCCTCCGGCACTATAGGTCTGGTGGCATTGCTGTGGATCTGCAGTGCGAAAAATGACGGCTTGGCAGGAGCACGTTTCGGAGGACGCGTGTTCCAGCCTCCGTTTCCCGAGTCGGCGCGGGGGTTGTGAGCGGTGAGCCGAGGATACAGATCATAATTGGGCATGCTAAATTGGGGTGAAAACCGGGGTAAAATAATTGGCGACGACTAAATTTATAAAAAAAAAAAAAAAAAAAAGAAAGGGATTTTAAAAAAGTTATACACACTTGTGTGTTTCTTCAACAGTCTCTGAATATTTCTTGAATACACTCATCAAAAAGTAAAAAAAACTAAATAATTCAGTCATTGCTTTGTGAATAGGTTTTCTTCTAGAACAGATAGCAGAAAAAATGAAAAATGAAATTGCATTTTTAAAAAACTAGCACAAGTGGGTAGTATATTGTTGAAGCTGACACCCTGGAATCCTTCAGGAAGCTGCTTGATGAGATTCTGGGATCAATAAGCTACTAACAACCAAACGAGCAAGATGGGCCAAATGGCCTCTTCTCGTTTGTAAACTTTCTTATGTTCTTATATAACTGCCATATCCAGGGACACCATCTACAACGAATGCTGTGTTTACACACAAATTTTCAATATACTTTTTTATTTTTTTATTAAACCTTTATTTTACTAGGAAATCACATTGAGATTAAAACCTCTTTTTCAAGTGAGACCTAGCCAAGAAAGGTAGCAGCAGTACAATAAAACAAATAACAATACAAACATACAAATACAAAAATAAAATACTTTTAAAACACAGACAAGTCATACTCAATACAGTAAACAGTTAGTTAGTGACAATCAATTAGTGACAGGTATAATCAACTACTTAAAACAAGCACAACTCTCAATTAGATAATCATGCAGCTTACTATAAAACAAGAACATTTCGCGAGCAAGAAATGTTTGCTAATTTCGCGTTTATTAAAAATCTGCAAAATGAATGTGCCGTGAAATATATTTTTCATACATGTGCCGTACATTAAAAGAAAAAGAAGCGCAAACATTTATTGCTGCAAAAATGGACCTTGAAGGTCATTAGCGAAATGAAGTTGCCTCAAAAAAATCCTGTTTTACAGTACTCTTGAATTGTATTAAAGTTATTTGGGACTGCAACTTAAGTTTAGACTGTAATTCTTTCCAAGACCATGGAGCAAAATAAGCAAATTATCTTTTAGCAACCTCATTATGCACTTTAGGAACTGTAGAATACAAAAATGAGTGTGATCTAAGAGTGTAGTTACTACAACTGACTAAAATATTAATTTATATATGGAGGTAGCTTACATAGAATAGCCTTGTATAAAAAAAAATTTGCCAGTGCTTCAACCTTTGCAGTGCCAAAGAGGTCCAGTCAACCAAACCATGTAACACACAGGCTGCATGATATATGGAATCCAATTTGCTTAATGTTAAAGGCGATGCAAACCTATAGACTGTGTCATCATAATCAATTTATGGTAGAAATATACAAGCAATTAGCCTTTTTTTGTAACTACAGAAAAACAAGATTTGAGTCTATACTGAAAACCTATCATGAATTTCAATTTTCTTTGCAAGATGGTCAATATGGGCCTTGAAATCAAGATTACTATCCAGCCAAATACCCAGAAACTTATAGTTGTCAACTAACTCAATGGCTTTGCTATCTAAAGTAACTAAAGTTGAATCACTAGTAACATTTGTCATTGTAGCAGAGAACACCATAGCTTTTGGTTTATCAGAGTTTAAAAGAAGCTTTAAATTAATTAAAGCGTCAAATCAGATTGCACTGTTACGATTGCCAAAGAGGGGGAGGGATTACATGAATATAAAATGGTATCATCTGCATAGAGATGGTACTTAGAATATTTAATGTTGTCACTGATATTATTAATATATAGAATAAACAAATACAGACCAAGAATTGATCCTTCAGGAACACCCTTATTTAACAAAACAGGATTTGACATCAGATTTGCATATTTAACAATCTGTGATCTATTAGTTAGGTAGTTTTGAAACCATCCTATGCTCGCAATCCATTACCAGCGCTCAATAACCTTTTGTTGAGTCTTATATGATCAACCATATCAAAAGCCTTGGAGAGATCAATAAATAAAGACATACATGTTGATTTCTTATCTAAAGAAATGTAGATGTCATCCAAAACTTCCAATGCTGCAGTCACAGTACTGTGACTTGACCTAAAACCAGACTGCATATTGTTTAAAATTATATTTGCATCCAAATAACGTTTCAATTGATTACTGACCAAGGATTCCAAAATGTTTTCCAAAATTGACAAATTGGAAATTGGTCTGTTATTATTCAAATCAGATGGATTTCCAGCTTTTAATAGAGGAATTAACTTAAGCTGATTTCCAGACATTAGTTCATTGGACTCATTTGAAAGGTTAAACATATAAGTAATAAGTTCTGCAATAACTACAGCAGCTGTTTTTAATAAAAACGGGTCTAGGCCATCAGGACCTACTGGCTTCCTACAATCAATAGCTTGTAGAGATTTTAAGATATCAGTAACCTAAAAAGAACAAAATTGAAAACTGGGAGAGCATGGGGAGGATACACTATTGCTTTCTGAATTGCATAAAAGTTTAGAATTAGACATTGCTTTGTTCGTCAAAAATATGACCTGCTTTATAAAAATGCTCATTAAAAGCATTCAACATATTAATTTTATCAGAAATAATAGTATTACCTGATACTATTTGCTGAGTAAGACCAGATGGGGTTTTTTTGCTGCAAAAATGTAATTGTTTTCCAGAATTTGCTATGATTATTAAAATCTTCAGTTGTAGGTTTAAGAT